>NC_091940.1:18422369-18699869 GCF_041260155.1 Ptychodera flava | reverse complement strand
GTCAGCAGAGTTAACGGAGGAGATCAAAGAAAGAATCGGACAATTGAAAGAACTTGTGAAAGAAATGTCGGACATTGAATCGAACTTGCATGAACAATCGCGTCAAAATTACTCACAACAGACAGGCAAGAGACGACGGAAAGTACAGAAATACGGAAGAAGAAAGGCTGACAGCAAAGCAATACGGTCTAATCGCCGTCAAGGTATTTTACATAATATTTCGAAATGTTTTAGAAATTCGAGAGACTATTTCGATAGTAGAATATGTTATAATTGTGGGAAACCAGGGCATATAGCCCGTCAATGTGTTAAGAAGTTTGTAGGGTTTCACCAGGGCAAATTTACTAAGCCAGCTGTTTGTGGGATGTCATTTACTGAAGGTGAAACTCGTAAAATTTCCATACAGATTGTTCCTCTGGGAAAGATAATACTTTTGAAGAAAATTTAATTCCTGTGTCTATCTGTAACAGAAAGGTAAATTCTTTGATTGATACAGGGGCTAGTATTACAGTGGCTCCCATGCGATTATTAGATTTAATTCCCGAGTTACGGAAATATCCGATTTTGAAATCAAAATATAGTTGTGTACAAACAGCGGGGAAGGGAAAATTGAATGTTGTTGGGTTTATGAAGATACCTGCTTATGTTGGAAATAAGCGTGTAATGTTGAATGTTAACTTAGTTGATATTCTCACTCGTGATTTAATTTTGGGACTTGATTTTCTGAAGCGTTATAGAGCTGTCATTGATTTTACTGCAAATAGTGTTAAGTTACAATCTGATGTACCATTGAGAACTACGGTCGATATAGAAACGGCAAATTACAATATTTAGTCAAGTGGAAGGACTATTCACACAAACATAATACATGGGAAGATGAAAATAATTTGAATGATGCCGCACGAGAGTATTTACGAGAGCACCCTGTGAAAGTTACAGGCAAGGCATTGTTGTCTTTTTTACGAATTTGCTAATTGGTCACATATAAAGGTGAAACGAATGTGTGGTCACCGGTTAGTCTGAGATGAATGATTGGTGTGTATGCAAGGCCGGCCTAAGTATGTTAGAACTTTGTGAGTGGCGTGACTCGATTCGTTTGCCCCTGAATGTGATCAAATTCACGAAAATATGAATTTATAGTGATGTATTTATCTTCTGAAATTATTGAGATTTAGTCCTTCCACTTAAAGAAACCAAAAGAAAGACGTAACTGAGACTATTTAACACGCCCCTCAATGGGAGCTACACGAGGTGAAAAGGACGGGAATAGTTTAAGCCGTCATTCTCTGGAATTTGAATTGAAAAATCGGCGATAAAACCCACTCTGCCTCCTATAATGATGAATTTTGTGTGACTGAAGTTGTACAAGATATGAAATAGAAATGCAAGTTTCGAAAAAGAGAGATATTAATGATGGTTCTGTAATACGTAGTGATACAAAGAAAAAAAGGAAACAAAGGAAAGATTTACTTTTCAGAATGAAGGGATATAACCCTTCCACTTTGGGTTTGTAAGAAATTATGAAAATATTCTGTGTAAATTGCAGTAAGAAAGGGCCCTTATTACTCATTATTCATGTATATTTATGACGAAGTATATTAACTGTTGTGTAGAATTATTTAACACACTTTCTTGAGGTATGTAATTTTTCTTCTATTCTTTATTTTATTAGCGGTTGTATGCTTTTCATTTTACCGTTCATTTCTAATTGAAAATTCATGCGGGACGCATTAATAGAAAGAAGGGGAATGTTACAGAGTTCATTGACTCTGACGTCAATTCTGCATAAAGGTTAATTATCAGGTTCAGACAGGTTCAGACTTTTTAATTATGTGCGATGATTATACCTTATGTGAGAAATCTAACAAGTACACACTGTTCTCGTGTTTATGGTCTTGGCGATTGATACATGTAGGTACCTTGGCACCAAATACGTCAGGGAAAGATTGCATTGAATTGTAAATAAGGATTGTATGCATTGAATTGTATATACACGGTGTCTTTACGTACACCAGCTCAGACGAAGGGACAACATCTTGAGAGAAGGACCTATCTGGCAATATGTAACATCCATTTATAAGAAATAAACGGTGTTATCTTTGAAGACTTGGAGTCTCTACGCTGTTTCTGTATCCCGATATCCTCTCGCATGGCGATTCCCCGAGGAAGATAATTGTCGATGGCAACAGTATGTATGTATGTATGTATGTATGTATGTATGTATGTATGTACGTATGTATGTGTGTATGTTTGTACACTTCCGATGAAAGGAACCATCAGAGTGTTCAGCCTAGGCAGCGGTGACGTTGTCCATAGAAGTGAAGTCGATATTTAACCGTCAGGTCAAATATCGACATATAATTTAGCTTTTGATACATATCACTCTCAAAATGTCACCAATTGTGGGCTGATAGCTGTTATATCTGCTAGCCACTGGTGATGTAAATTGCGGGTAGTCGTTCCAAATGTGTGACGTGTAAGTGCTGAAAATACATCTCTGAACTAAATGGGGTTGTTGTATTTGGGTCATTTCAACTGACACAAATTTTTACAGATATGCAGAAAATCATTCACAAGAAGAGCGACTCAGAAGTAGTTGAGATGGGCATCAATGTGAATATGTCAGTACTAAGGGAGCCGTCATTATTTACGGCCTGGGGGTCGGAGGAATGTGAGGGGGGTCACTCAAAAAAAGAAAGCTACAAGGCCAGGGGGTTGCTCAAAATGTGGAGAGATAGAAGAAAAATGAATTGAAATATCTCTCAGATTGAACCATTTCACACATCAATTTCTCAAACTTTTCGATGCGAGAGGGGGGACACCCCCTCTCGCGCTCTCCTCCCTTGGGTTGTTCTAACAGTTTTACTTTAAAGATACACATTGAAAACACTTATCATATTGCACAAGACTTCACCATTGCACAAATCAATTTCTCAAATTTTTCCACATAAGAGAGGGTACAACCTCCTCTTACACTTTCCCTGTCAGCCTCCCTCGTGTTCTCCCCCCTGTACCTTCAAATTCTGCTCTCTCAGATATCTTAGTGAAAACCCTGTCATGATACCCGTCCAAAGTAAAAAATACTTTATGGTTGGATAATGGTTATAGCGTGAGCTTTTATATCTACATTTTGTTGTGACGTTGAAGTTCATTTTGTTGGTTACACCTTTTTCAATCGCCATGAGATAACCGATGATGATCTAGCAAGGTATACCAGGATATGAAAAGTATTGACTATGACATGAATGTTTATTTGCTTTCCAAGGCCTCCGGCCCATATGCAAAGGGGGTACATCAGATACTAAATTACAAAAATGTACATACAGAGGTAAATGTCATTAGTTTGCTAACCTTTTCTGCAAACAAAGAAAAATACTCAAAAGCAGACTGTTGTAATTACGATGTATAGGTAAATTCCTTTCTGACTTTAAAAGCATTGTATACAAAATAACAGATGTTCAAATTCAATTCCGCATTTGTCGTACCCATTACAGACTGGAATTTACAAAAATTTGGTTCTTGATTTATTGTGATAGGTAGATATTTTTTCCGTAATTCTTCATACAGTGGGCACACTAAAAAAATGATATTCGTCTTCGACGTCACCTTTTTTACAAAAATTACATAGTCTGGCTGGCTGACGAATCAATGTTCCTACGTCTTCCTTCTTCTATAGCTAGAGGGAGTACAGAGCATCGAAAACGAGCAAATATTTTGAATTACTCTCCAGTTACAGTTGAATAATAAATATTTTTCTGGTTCAAGTATACTCTTAAAACATCGGTATGTTCTTGATTTTGGTTTGTCCATAAGATTGGCTTTCCAATGTTGTTTAAGAATATCAGAAATTCTAAGTTTAAAAGCTGACATAAGCTTGTTTTGGTAGACGTTCATGTGGCATTTCTGTAAGGGTGACATTTTTTATTTTGTGTTTCTCATATCCCGACCGACCGTAAATTTCAGCTCCGATATGAAAAAAAAAACCTTTTTTATTTGCGCAGCCTCTAAGGCGATCATCCTCGTAACAACACCACCTTTATCAAATTGTGAGATTGCAGCGACTTCAGACTGAAAGGACAAAGAGCACAGAACACTGAACTGAAAGACAAGAAATTGAAATGACTGAATGGACAGAACAATAAACTGAAACAAATACCCCTTTTTGTACTTAAAAATTGTAGAGACCGAATGGACAGAACATTGAACTGAAACAAATACAGTTTTTTTTTGTACTTTTTTGTTATTAAGACCGCCCGCCCTTGCCCGAGTATTCCTCTGGAGATGAGAAACAAAAAAAAAGAAATAAATAAAAGGGTCACCCTAAGTTTGACCCATTAACGTATACATCGCTGAAGTATATAAAAGAAAACAGGCAGGCGGTCACATTCTCCAACAACTGTTTCGTTTGATGTATGGCTGGGAACCCCAAGAAATTTCCTACACCATTTTCTGTGGACTTTTTCGATTGCTGTATTTCTATAAATTTTACAATGACTTGTCTTGATATTTAACTTTTCTAAATGGGGGGGGGGGTGTTCAGTCTAAATTTCTGCGTTAGAGAAGGGGCTTACTAATTCATCAGGGTTGGCAGGGGGTACACGAAATTTCAGAGTGAAATTCCTCCGACCCCCCACGCCGTAAATATTGGCAGCTCCCTAATTACCTTATTGTTCCACTGTGTGAAACACGAGAGAGAGAGAGAGAGAGAGAGAGAGAGAGAGAGAGAGAGAGAGAGAGAGAGAGAGAGAGAGAGAGAGAGAGAGAGAGAGAGAGAGAGAGAGAGAGAGAGAGGCATGCAGGCAGACAGACTACACAGGCCAAATCGGTTTGTTTTCTTATTCTTAGGTCTCCTGCTGGTCTCTTACCGCAATGAAGTGGTGACACAGTTTTTAAGTTGTTTGGTTCATTTTTCGCTCATGAGATACAACTACCAACATAAAAATAAAACAAACAGGAATGCATACATACCAGAGTGACACGCAGCATCAAAAAGTTCACTGTTCAAAACTGCATGGTGCGTTCAAGTAAGCCACCAACAGATATTAAAATTAATATATTTTCTGTCGCACATAGCCCATTGTCATTTTTCCCATATCTATCTTTCGAGTAACCGTGACAAAAAGGCTGATACAGGCAATCTACATCGCAAGGATCGATGGGGAACAATGCAGTTTCTCTTTGGGGCTGTGAGGTGTGTTCCTTGTTCGGACTCTGAAGTCCGATTGGCCCGTGTGTGCAATCCGTGCTCGAAAAAACGCGTTCACCGCGATTTCATATCTATTTACGGATTACGTAAATAAATATGTTACGGATTACCACATCAGATCTATTTCAGTTGTCACATTGATTTGTTGTATTTCAGATTCAATTGGACTTGAACAGCAGAAGAAGCTGATGTCACATTTGTTTGATGACTATGATCCGACAACATGGCCTGTACGAAACATGTCCTATAAGGTTGATGTCCATTTCGTATTTTGGTTGAAACAGATAATCGATGTGGTACGTTTTTTATTGTTTATTCTTCTGTCTGTTGTGTTACTCTTTTCCGTTGAAATCACACAGCATGGAAAGCGTCAATGTAATTCCTAGAAGTCGTAGTCAGTCGACGGTGCATGCAATGCGCACTTCCTCTCAAATCGGTATGGGTCGTAAGCATTTTTTAAAACAAAATGTCTCTCTTTTCCTTCAGGACGAGCGAAAACAGGTATTAACTTCAGCTGCCGGTATTAAAATGGTGAGAAATAATGCTTCTAGATAACTCACTTTACAAGTTCGTTTGTGATGGTGACGTACATTGTCATTATAATATATACGTGCATCTTTGTATGGAATCAGAAAATCGTTACACGTCAGAACAGCTTCAAATCATCTGGGTCGATCAGTACACTTGTTTCGGTAAAGCCTTTTATATTCGTTCCAAGGAGCATGCATGGTTAATCTTTCAGAGGGGGTCTTGATAAATTTACACTGTGTAGTATGTATGGCGTTTGTAGAGAGTATACATGATGCTCAGATAAAAATACAATACGTCACTACTCCATGCACCATGCCCACCGAGTATACAGAGTACATCGGCCAAAATCTGCCATTACCTAGATAATTTATGTATCTATATATCTGTGTATCTGTGTGTGTGTGTGTGTGTATGTATGTATGTATGTATGTATGTATGTATGTATGTATGTATGTATGTATGTATGTATGTATGTATCTATGTATCTATGTATCTATGTATGTGTCTGTCTGTCCGTCTGTCTCTCTCTATTTTCTATCTCGCTCTATCTCATCTATCTGTCTATCTATCTACCTTTATGTCTATCTATCTATCTGTCTATCTATCTATCTTTGTCTATCTATCTATCTATCTTTGTCTATCTGTCTATCCCTGTATGTACTTACTGATTGGCTGAATAATGACACTTTCTCACTCGATTACTTGCTTACATGCTTGCTTGCTAGTTTTTCTCACTCACTCACTTACTTAATTACTTAACGAATCATTCATTCATTCATAATTATTTTTGCGGTAAAAAAACCCAAAACGACCAAAATTGGTAAACTACCGTGTTTATTCTAAACGTGAACAAACTTTGAAGGAATCCGGGGTCAGCCGGTATGGACTCGAGGCTAGGTTTACCTAAAACATACAGACTTTTATTTGCCGGTGGGAAACTTTCATGAATTTTTTACTTTTCATAATAGCCGTATGTCGTCAAATTATACTGCATGATACCTGTAACCTCCTTTTAACCATCGTTTGTGATCGCTTGTCCATTGGGAGGCAAATCCACCATCAATCATCGTGAGACAGCAAAAATGGAACTCCTGAAATATGAGGGTCTACGTTTTGTCATGTCTTTCACGAGAATTTATTATTTTAGTGTCCGTGTAAACCATTTCGTTGCAATTCGGGCACACGAACATTTAAATTCATTAGTCTTCGATGGGACGACGGCACAAACAAACCCACGTGCGCATTCCCGCTTAAATATGCGCGTATTCCCATATGCGCTTGTACACGTGGGTTGGTTTGTACCACCATCACGTGATCCTTTGGGCGCACTGAGTCTGCAGAACACCGCGCGCGCGTCCTTTTCATTTCGAGTAGGCAACCATTATGTCGAATTAGTCGTCGGGTGGTAGCTAACTTCTGTGCTGAATGCTTAGTGTAAATTATCTCTGGAAATCATCCTAAATTATTTCTGAATGCCAGCTGCCAATAAGAGACATCGGAAAAAAGTTTTAAATTTTTCATGGGAATATGCGTATCTGATATTATAATAATATTTTACAGTGGGTTTTATTCATGACTTTCTTGAATCGGACCCAAGGCCCGTCGTCGTTTGAAAGCTTCAGGGACATATAGTTTTATCCCTAGGCGCGAGTGTGCGACACAAATAAATACGCTCAGTGTTTACTTAGAATCCAAGTTGCATACGGTTACCATCATTTAGTGATCTGTATTTTATTTTCAGGTTTTTGCTAGTTGATGATTCACCCAGCAGACGCGAACGCGATCCCGTCAGAACAACGCAAATAAACAGTAAACCTTAAATAGCCCTTATATACTGCCAGCAGGAATGGCTAGTGAGCCCGATTCGTTCATATGGTTATTTATTCGTGACATGATATCCTTTTATGTTGATGAGAACAAAGCGAATCTTGGCCATCAACTGTGACTTATGATTTCTTTAAGATGCGTTGATCCTCGACGGGCAGTAAATTACAATATGGGTAAATTAATTGCCATAGGTTGGAGTTATACTGGCGTACTCTTGCTGATTCTATTGAAAATCCTTGTTTGCAAGTAACTGGTGTCGCAGTGAGTGTGGCCTAAAGAAATCGTGCCATAACACAGCTGCAGTCTAAGTCCACCGTCCTTTCATACAACAGCTGCTTGCAAACTGTAATTCAGCAGTTCAATTATGGCTTCTTGCATATCAAGAATAGATACGACATTTTTTCTTCAATTCTGATCGGAATCAAAGGTCTGTCGCTTGCCACAAGCAAATCTGCCTAATTCCATTTTGTTATCAGTGGTATAACTATTCCCAAATAATCAAACCAAGTCGTAAATGGTCACTTGTCAAGCTTTTCGAATGTCATTTCTCTCACTCACGTTAAAAATATTTTCGATAAACTGGCAGTACTGGATCGACGAACACTTTCAATGGGAAGCAGAGAAATTCAACAATATTACAACACTGTGGAACTCATCAAAGAAGATATGGACTCCAGCTGTTGAACTCTGGAACAAGTGAGTTGCCTTTAAATAGATATTTATGTCAGGGTCATTAAAGATCCATTAGCTGTAACTTTCGTCATTTTTTAAATTTTGTTTGTTCTTTGTATCATCTGCAGTTTCTGGTTTGAATCCCTGAACCATGGAGAAATTCCCAATATTTAGCTCATAGATATACCCTATATGAGTATAATCTGCAATGTTATTGTTGAAATTTTGTATTCAGGTCCGGACTAGAATACATTTATCAACAATAACAATGGTCATTTCACATACACAGGCTGTGTTGGCAAGCAGGACACCGGGCATTGGTCATGATGATCGGATTATAGTAAAATTCTGTAGTTGATACATTGAAACAGAGTAGTGAAAAATTAGTCAAAAGTTACAGCTAATGTCCCTTTAACAGACAGACAGATAGACATACAGACAGACACACAGAGACAGACCAACTCATACAATATAGTTCTTCAGGTCGTCAAAATCGACAGATCAATGCAGGAAGAGAGCACATGAATGAACACATGCCGTATGTATAGCGTAAGAACTGAAAGTATTTCTCTGTCCCATTTCTGCCGCTGGCTGCGCTGTGCTCACGAAAAGGCGAAGGCCATCGGCAGAAATCGGACAAGGAACCAGACTATTGGCGTCTGTAGCTATGGCAGCCGAGTACATTGAACCTCCCTAGCTTACTAGTTATTAATTAAAAATGTGTCAACTTCACAGAAGGGAAGCATGTATACATTTATGGTAGAATAGTTAAATAATAAGAGCCCGAGGGCATGCCACAAATCGTGATATTGGCAATAGCAAATCGAACCATGTTATATCACTATTTTGGAATGTCACGTGGCGGACTTTTAGCCAATCAGGAGATCAGTAAGCTTACTATCGGTGAGGTGTCCCAGATGAAGAGCAGAAAATGTCACTGCAGCCAGCGTTGACAAGTTGAACACCGGGAGATCCGACATGATACCGAGAAATTCGACATGATTTTTAAAGTAAAACATGAGAATGTATTTGACAAACAGAACGAAAAGACTAAACTGTACGTCGGTGGTATACACAGTTGCAAATCAGAAGACGAATATCCCAATTTTCAGGGGCCTTGGCCAAATTTCTTCTCTCCCCCGATTTGTCAAAGGGTACACATAAGTGATAACTTTCGTGAACGTGTATAGCCGCAAGTATCGGTTTAAAATATCTTGTGACAATAGTCATAAAAATAACTGTCTCTGTTGTATCCCTGTCTTACATACTACGATGTTACACATTTTGTAACTGTTAATATGGATTAGAAATATTTTGGAAGTTGAAATTACGATACAAATCTATGTACAATCATATCAAATCAGGAACCGTCAAGGTCACTGTAGAATGCCCCTCGGGACAGATATTCGATCTCTCAAATATTTACAATTCTTTTTTTGGTCTATCACTTGTAAGGGCTCCATTTGAAGCTCGTGAAGTAATTAAATCTCACTTACTTTTTGAGTGAAAATAGGAAATTAAATTTTCACCGTGATAGAGCTCTAAGAAAGGGGTGGCAGCCATTCTGAATTTGAAGTGCCGGTAAATATTGTACCAAAGTTTGCGCGTTGACCCCTGATTTGTATGCTTGATTTCGAAAGGGCTTGATTTAAAGTTTCAGTGAGGAAAGTTTGGACAAAAGAGTACGCCTTTAAACGGCATGTTGAATTTTTATTTCCAGTGCAGAAACAGAAAGTTTCATGGTGGACACCACGGTCCGGATCGACAACGACGGCAAAGTGACGTGGGACGCCCTCGTCAACGTCAAGAGTTTCTGCGAAATCAACTTCTTCTACTTCCCGGTGGATGCACAGGAATGCAAGTTGGAGTTCGGTCCCTGGATCATGAGCACCGAATACGTCAACATGCTGGTCATGGAAGGAGAGGCCGACTTCATCAACGAAAACATCGCGGCCGGCGAATTCCGGGTCCGGGATGCGAACTTGACCAGGGACGAATACCATTGGGCTCAGAACTTTTCGGTGGTTGCTGTCGAGATCAGCCTGCAGCGGCAGCCGTTGTTTTACTTTCTCAACTTACTGATTCCCTGCATGATCATCTACCTCATCACCCTCTTTGGATTTTCCTTGCCTCCTGACTCCGGCGAGAAGGTAAATGCGACTACTGACGCATGCTCAGATCATCCCTGCCATGCCTTTGTCAAATCTAAACATCATGAAAATAGCCTACTGCAATAAAGCCTCTGACCCATCCCCTTGCTCCATTAAGCAGAGTCACAAGCATGGCGCTAGAGGATGCCATATTTCTCACTTTTTCAACATGAATGGAATTTTTATGGTCACGGATCATTGTCAATGAAAGGGAATTTCGTAACATGAAATTCCCTCTTAATTTGAGTCAGTGATTCACCAGATGAATTATATCGTATTATATTACTATGCCCTGTCTGTCGCATTTTGATTGGTCGAGCTGAACCACGTGACTGACCACAAATACACAGTAATGGTCTGTTTATATACCCGTGAATATGAATAATAAGATTAACTACTCGAAGTGTCGTAATTTTACAGCTCAAACGTAAATCATAATCAATCACAAAATAAAATGGAGCACTTGTTAGGTCAAGTTGAGATACTATTTTCTGAAAACATCTCCGGATTTGCCAATTTTTACAGCGCGCGTCACAGTGCGTCGCGTATTGCTCAGTTCCTGGGGCCCAGTTGTCGTTCGCTCTGGAAATTTTCGCAAATTTTGACGGTTTTCTCGGGTTCGCTGATAATATAATGGAAATAACAGACTCCGCTCTGACCATTAACGTTTATTTGTGGGCGCGGGCTCGAGGAAAGCCAAATTTACGGGCTCGGCAAGCCTCGCCCGTTAATTTTTGGCTTTCCTCTCGCCCTTGCCCACAAATAAACGTTAATGGTCAGCGCGTCGCCCGTTATTTCTATAGTATTGTTCTGTAACATGTGACTTATCATTACTAACTTGATCAGTCTGTACCACATATAATGCTTCCAATTGTATGAAAAAAACCCCAAACTCCTTTTCTTTAAGGTATTAAAATTTTATCAACTCTAACAAAAGATGTTTCTCGTCTCCAAGAAAGTTGACTTTTTTCGAAATTGTTGAGATGCAATGCACGCCATGTCTGTCCATGTACTTGTAAAATGGATAAAGAACATCCGACCATTTACTCTCACTGCCCAGACTAATCAAAATTAGAATAAATCTTCCCAATTTCAATTATTTATTCGTTTATAGTGTTAGCGTGATCCAAGTTTATAAACAGCATGCATACTGTATTCTAGAAAATACTGCTCTTTCCGAAGACTTCATCAGATTTAGTATATATGAGTGTCTTTTTTTTCTCTAAAGGTCAGCCTGAGCGTCACTATTCTATTGTCTATGGCTCTATTCCAAGGTCTATCCAGTGAAATCATGCCACCTACGTCATCCAATGTGCCCCTAATAGGTAAGGAACTAGACAGAAATAACAGGAGGGAGCTGTCATTTTTCAAAATGACGCTGCGCGAAAAATAGTGACCCTTCAAAAGCGTTTGCAAGCAGAAGATTGAAATCCCCAATTTGCGCAAAAAACATTGACCCTCTCCCTGCGTGTCACAGTCTGTATCAATAATATCTTAATTGACATATAATTTATCTTTTGATCTTTGAACTTTCAAAGAATACTTTTTAACCTTTACAAGTAATCACCATGTTCGTTGTTCACATCTGCTCTTTCAAACATCCCATTCTCACCAGGAACATTTATATCAATTGTCAAACATTTATAAAAGCACAGATTTAGCTTGTTTTGTATTGTAAAAAGTGTTCATAGTTCCTCATAGACTACAATGTATGGTGAATCAACATTGGTGAAATTCCAAAATCAAATTTCTTCCATATGCATGACATGCACTTGTAACCACCCTAGTCTAATCAAGTACATATCAATAATCAAGCGTCTGTAAATACACAGATTTAGCTGGTTTTGTATGGGAAGAAAGTTATTCATAGTTTGCTCACAGACTACAATGTATAGTGAATCTACATTTCGGTGAAATTCCAAAATCAAATTTCTTCCACCCACATGCATTTGTAACCACCCTATTCTAACCAAGTTCATTAATATCAATAATCAATCGTCTAGAAATACAGAGATTTAGCTGGTGTTGTATTTGGAATAGATGATTCATATTTTTCTCATAGGCTTACATATATAGTGATCAACATTTTTGGTAAAATTCCAAATTCAAATTTCTTGTACCCATATGTACTTGTTTCCACCCTATTCGTACCAAGTACATTTATATCAATTATCAAACGTCTAGAAATGCACAGGTACTGCTAGTTTTATATCGGGAAAAGTATTCTCATAGAGAACATATTTAATTTTGTACACACATGTACTTTTTACCTGCCACTTCAAGCAAAGCACATTTACATAAATTATCAAACATATGTAAATGTACAGATATAGTTTTGTGGTTTATAGTCTGCCAATACATTCAAACGATTTATGATTTGATATTTTTGGGAGAAGCACTATATCGGCCACATCTTGCCTTTTACAGTTGCGATATTTGCACTAAAAATGATGACCTCCCTAAAAGGCATGCATGACATTTAATGACCCATCAAAAGTGCTTGCGCGAAAAATATCACCCATCTCAAAAACAAAAGCCCAACCCTGCAATTTCTGTCAGGCCGCTAATTATACCACATCATAGATTTTCTCACAGAAAAGAGCGTCTGTAGAGGTTATTGTGTGGCAAGATGTTGTTATTCTTAAATTCTTGACAAAAATGAACATTTGTTTTACTATTTGTCAGAAGATTTCTCCCAAAATTTTCGATCTGGTCCTGCATGCCTAACCTCTGTCAGTGTCAGTTTACACATTAGATTGAAGCGAGTACTAAAATGTCGTTTCAAACAAGTGGATTCACTAGTAGACGACAACAACGCCGTAATTGATTAAATACTGAATACTGAAATCATTCCACACTGAAACGTTTGCTTCTTATTTTCAGACGAGATTCAGAAATGCCCTCAGCAGAAGCAGCAGTTCCGAGGAACAAATTTTTTCAAATCATCTGGCCTAATTTGTGAAATCGTCTTTAAGATTCAATGTAAACGTAATATAGACATATACATAATATGATTAGGTTTTCTTCCTGTAACCGTTTCCACTCGAAGCATTCATGAAATGATTCAACCGAAACAAACGCAACGACGTTTCGTTCTGATTACTTTGTCAGGCTGCATCGTTGCAGTGCGCCCTCACACTCTCTCCTTTTTGTTACAGCCCAGTACAACATGCTGTTGATGATATTGGTCGCCGTGTCAACAGTGACAACTATCTACGTTCTCCGTTTCTGGCACCGGGGCCCTGCTCACACAGAGGTGCCGCCCTGGATGAGAAAGTTTGTCCTCCAGTTCTTGTTCAAGGCCCTGTGCATGTCCGGCACTTTTGAACACGTTGTTCCTGGTAAGGGACCTTAGTATATATTAGACAGACTCTTGGCAAGCCATGTGATTAAACAAATACCCATTCAAACGCTGCAATCTATTCAAATATACAATACTGTATGAATTTCACACCAACAAGCGATTTTCATCTTCATTTACGGCCTCCAAACCTTGTGAATGCTGTTATCCAGTTTAACAACATCATGCCAGCTGACTAAAGCGATAATTTATGTTACACTCATAAATTAAATTATGATATTAGCACATCGGGGCATTGGTATATTGGTATATATATATATATATATATATATATATATATATATATATATATATATATATATATATATATATATATATATATATATATATATATATATATATATATATATATATATGAATCAACATACTTCGACTTTCTTTGTTGAAGTCCATGTCACTATAAGTAACGAAAGAAAAACTGAGTACCTCTCTTAGCCTGACATTGCCTAAACACTGGTCGCTTCTCACAGGTTTTCGATTGTATAATATTATCGTGCCGCTCTGTGAAAGTGTTCTGTGTTGAATAGCTGGTGAAAATGGTACCATCAGCCTATTTATCGAAATACCCCACACCCGTGAAATACTCGAAAATAATTTTGTACATTTTGTGTGGTAGACCTGTGTCGACCGCGTTCTTTTTTAAATAAAAAATAGTGACTCTCGAAGAGTCCGAAGATTGCGACTTTGCTGAACTTGCTCTCGTCATAGTGGCCAAGGTAAATGATGTTCATCAACTATTCTATTTGACAGCGCCCTCTAATTCTGTTTTCTCAACACTTGCAGCTAACACCTGTACCTCTGAAATCTCAAAATGCTTTTCACAGGTTCGTGTCCGCCTCCTCCTCAAGAGTGCGGTTACAGCGCCCTCAAGGCACAGGCGAAGAATGGAAGTCTCTACAGAAATCAGAAATTAGAAATGTCGACGTTACGGGGCCAAGAGACGGATGCCGGTGAGAGGAATTCCGGTGACAGCGTTTGGGTAAAGCAAAACCAACTCGATCCCGGAACGCGGGCGATAATCGCCGAACTGAAGGATATTGCGACCAACTTCAAATTCCTAGTGTCGCAGAAACTTGAAGAGGAACACGAGGATGACATCAGCAAAGAATGGAAGCAGGTGGCGCTGGTCATCAATCGGCTTTTCCTCTGGATCTACGTTATTCTTACCGTCACTACAGGATGTTATTTTGCGGCCATGACTTGTTTCACTCCGAGACCCAAAGATCTGTGACGTTGAACGCGGAAAGCTGTGACGCAATGGTGCACTGACAGCACTGAGGCATCTCTTGAGTTTGACCCGACATTGTTCGTGGCATTGCTTGCCAAAGTGCAGACTAGTCAAACAAGAGGGAACAACGGCGATTTATCAATTTATTTTATGTCATTTGTGTATGGTGCATTGTACATATCCAAAATAAACGGACAAAATAGACAAGTTGGTAGATATTATTGCCTGATTGGCAAAAACTGACAAAAACAAACGTATTTGTATAATTCTATTAACTCAGACATATTCGTCTTTCAAACTCGCCCACCTTGCACATTTTTTTCTTCCTACAGGCAAAATGTCTGCAAACTATTCAAATTCAGACATCAATGAAGTTATTTTTCGTATTAGGAATATAAAAGCAATCCCACGCCCATCTTCCCCGACAGGCACTCCTGTGGTGTCAGTGGTTAGGCGAAAATAAAATAAAATAAAATAAATAAATAAATAAATAAACTGTGCTGTTACGATAACATGCTTTTCAAAAATAGGGTAACTAGGTCGGCACGGATATTTTTACCGAATTTTTTTATTTTTATTTGTTTATTTATTTATTTTTGTATTAAATATGCATGTTTAGGGGCTCAGGGCGATCAAACACTGACCATAACATTTCCAGAAAAACGTATCATAAATATAAAAGGAATAAAAACATAAAAGACATCCTCGTTCAAGCAAAAATCAAATACCAAGTAACGAACTCGTGATTTTACGGGGTTTTTCTTTCTTTGTTTTTACTTCCGTGTTTACGCAGCTCTAAAAAGTTTAGGGTCTGCAGGTAAAAAAATTGGGTAAGTCGGGTTATCGGAACAGCACATTTTTTTCTTCATCCTTATTGGTAAATTGTGCAGTTCACTGTGCGTACGCCCTGGAATAACTTTACCATTCTTTATCGGGGGCGCTGCTAAGAGTTAGCGGGATGCATGCGTAAAACACCTTTTTTTTTGAAAGCAACTTGACGCCGCAGAATTTGTGAGCAACTCAGAGTACAGCATTTGTAAAAAAATTACATTAGTCCTTCCTGAACCATTTCTTCAAGCGACAATAAGGTTTAAGGTCATGTATATATTTTCATGCAGACGGATTCAAAGGGAGGCCCCAAAAACCTGGTGAAAACAAAAATAAACTAGAGAATGGTTATTACAATTTAGTCCAACGGTGACATACAATGTAGCAGTGAAAGAACAAAGTAGATGTCAGAGCTTTAATTTTGCATAAGGTTTCTGAAGTTCAAGGCACTTGTAGTCATCGACTTTCCGATTGTGTTAATTAAATTAAATGAAAATGTTTTAATTCTAGGAACATGTACTGGTAAAGTTCTGTTGTAGTCTTTGTGATATTGTTGAGAGAGAGAGAGAGAGAGAGAGAGAGAGAGAGAGAGAGAGAGAGAGAGGATTGAGAGAATACGAGATGCTAAAATGAACTTTTTAAAGTCGCAAAGTACAGTTTCTGACAATTTTATTGTAGAGAACTTTAAATTTGTTTCGTTCTTACTAACTTAGAAGGTAGCTTGCCGTATACAGAGTATAAGCACATGCAAATTGTATTTGTAATTGGGTACGTGAAGAAAAGCTGTAGGTATATACACGTGATGTAAAATGGTGCAGTTTACGTTGCTGTCTTGACAATCAGTTCGCAGGAAGTGTTTTAAAAATTGGAAACTCCCTGTTTTCGAACAAGAAAAATCAGGTCAAAGTCCGACATCGGACAAGCATTTGCCATTTAGGCCTATAGATTAGCAGGAATCGAAGCCCTTGCGCTCACCCCATGCTGCCCAGATGTTTGCGGCCACCTGTTCATGATAGATACGAGTTAAAGCCGTTTGTCATACATGATAGGCCATTTCGGATGTCGGAAAGGCGAAATGTTGGCGACAAAAACTCGTGTACAGTAACAGACGCAGACAAACCCCATATTTCAACGTCACGACGTTCTTTTGCCATACATTTGATATACTCGTCACATTGGGTCCGTAAAGCGGTTTCCCTGTGATTTTTACCACGAATACTATTATACAATAAGGAGGTAGCCCACAAGTAAATCAGGCAATAAATCAGAAGGCAACAAAAGACAAAATTAATTGAATAAACAGCTCCGGGCGATAGCAAGATTCATATAATCCCTTCGGGGCGATCATAGTATTCAAGTTCGACCTTCTGCTTCGATTATCAGCCTTCACCCTGTCCACTTATGCTATAGCAATGCTTAGAACGCCTGTGGCCAAGGAAATTTACCATGAAATGCCCCGCTGAAGGTTGAAAGGCCGACTAACCACATTGCCTACAAGACGACACCAGTGAACCCTGACTAAGTTTGCCATTTTGAAAGATGACGCACACGGAAATTGCCACAAATGAGCGTTTATGGGATATGTCATTGGCAGACGGATCACTAATTCTGCCTCTGGCGATTTGTCACGAGAAGACAGAGCTACGTAGCAAATAACACCGTTCTTGATTTATAAAGTCAAGACATAGGTATCATGTGGCCTTGTTTTCCACGAAAATCGACTTCGCGGTAACAAATTCACTGAAAATTATTTTACAAAGTTAGACAGGGCAAAAGTTCGCCTCAAGGACGAATTTAAATGTTACCGGGTAAGATTCGCTAATCAGACAATAAAAGTCAAAGTTGTCTTGGGCACAGCGAACGGCAGAGGGCGACATATTAAGCTTGGCAAAGGATCGGCTTCAGAGATTCATGGTGCCACCATGAGATGGTGTCCGTCTCAATGAGAATAAATGTGATAATCACATTGCAACTGTCAAGTACTCAACGTTTAGGAAAACGAAAATAATCTCTGACGCAATGGCGAGAGTGATATCACCGGCACTATATCACAAACTCGCCCAGATTAGAATGATTGGTGCGAAACCAGCAGATTTCAAATTTCACAGTTTCCTTGTATATCCATACAACACTGACAATTTAATAGCCTGAGTATATGTATTTAATTTGTCCCGTACAGGCGGTGAACGTTCGGCGCGCACAGTGCTCATACCGTGCGCGCGACTTTTGCAACGTTTTACGATGTCCGTTATGTACGCAATTTTGGAATTGGTTGGACAATTAGATTTCAGGAGGGGGGGGGGGGATGGCAAAAAATGAAAGAGGGAATTTGCGGAGTAGAAGTGGTTTAATGTTTTTTGGGGGGTTGCCATTTGGTTTTTCAAAGAAAAAATTGTCAACATGTAGATTGGTCAATCAAAGTGTAAAATTCGGAAAAAAGTAGTATAACATACAGCGCGTAAATTGCTTTGTCAAATTGTGGAACGCGAAATAAATTGCATACCGGCATTCTCGCATCCCTACCCCAGATCTAATGGTCCACTATACAGTTCAAAATTGTGTTGGTTTGACAATAGCTTAAAGGGGACCTGTCTCTGATGAAGCCCTCGACGGCGGGGATATATTGCTCGTTACAGAAGGCTAACTGTTGATCCAAATACAGTAAACTATATTCAAAGGTCGACCAAAGTCCCTTCATCATTCGTACTTTTAGCGTTGTATTGTCAATTTTTCGTCGCCATACGGTATTAAAGCAAATGAATACAAATATAGCGCATGGATGTATTTAAAGTAACTGTTAAATTTATGCGATTGTTGTTGCTATTGTTGTTGTCGTATTTTGTCGCGTTTCCATCCGATGACGGCAAAAACCTTTACGTTATATTTGTATGTAATCTGTCGATTTATTTACGTGTTTAATAAATGGTTGTTGAATATTTACAAAACAGGCTCGTCCTCCGTAAATGCACCGATTTCTGTATTTTGTGCATTCTCCCTAAACGAGACGATGACTAGCAGACGACATAAAATGGTTGGTGTTTTGACGATTACAAAGGTTTGGGTCGACGACCAGTGTTATGTGCGCGTACATGGCATCGCACACAAATTCAAATTTGCGTCCATTTTGCAGTTTAACCCTTTGAGTGCTGTAATTTTTGGCACCAAAATTTCACGGCCACATTTTACTAATTTTTATGAATTTTTCTTAATTTTTTTGATAATTTTGGATCAAACGGACATCATAGTTCATTGGCTACGGTTTTTTAACAAAATTGTTGCAAAAATCTGAGGAAAAATGACTAGAGCATATATTTTATAAAGGCGACAAAAATTGACGTTGGCGCTCAAAGGGTTAATGTGGCAACAGAGTGATCGTTAAGTCAACATTGTACGAACATAACCGTTAATATTTCCTGTTTTCTACAACGACCAGGCTTAATTTTCAAAGTAGTCGCAGTCAACTTACCACCTGTTAGACACATCAGCACTACAAATTCTTTACAGAAAGAGGGCGTGGTTGATATAGTCAACTGTAACATCTACTACAAACACGATTGGAACTAAATTGGGATAATTGGATCTTCACATTTTTCTAATTTCTCAAAAGTGTTAGGTGCCGTATAGCTAAATGTTGCAATATTACAAATTACTCATAAAAACAAGTGTGTGACTTAAAAAGAAAAGCAGATGAGCTTATATTTACGGGTTACAACGAACTTACTTCACCATCCAATTATCCTAAATTAGTTCCAATCGTGTTTACACTAATTTACTTTAAATGCCATATTCAAATACTACAGGTTTCGGAGCATTATGTTGTCACAGTGGAAGGTGGGTGAGTTATTGTAGTATGGAAGCTAGCACCTCGGACAAGTTTGAAATAAGGAGAACAACGGACACGCGATTGCGATCGCACAGTGTCATGCAAAGGACAGTACACCAAATCCCGTGCCATTGTTGACTGAGACTCTATCAAAATAAGAGTACACGAAATATTGAACGATATGAACGGCTTTCTTGTCGTTACAGTAAGTAAAGAAACATTTCACCTACTGTCTACGACGAACCGACAACAGAGCATGTTCGCCAAACTGATCATAGGTTTATCGCGATCTCATTTTGCTGTCCACGAATATTTAAATGGTTGATTCCTCGCTGACGTTTTTCACTATATTATTCTCTTTATCGGCTTAATTTGAGGACAAAATGATTTCCAAGCTTAAATGCCGCCGTAAAATAGACTGTTTGAGCTTGTAACAGACGGAGGATGATATTGGCGAATGCAAATCCAGTACATTTTGATCTGTCACCGGTCAACGAGGAACGCAACTTGATGAACAAGCTTACAGCGGCATCTCAAAAAATCCCCAGATATTTGCAAATACCTCTAAGGCAGAATTTTTACTTTTGACATAAATAAGAAATGATTATGACAGTTGGAAACTCTGCCTTGCCAATTTAATTCAATCATCACGGTTGATCGAGAAACATATTTAACCAATGTACTCCGAGATTTATTTTCAATGACAACTAAAATATACATTTAAATAAAGGTCAGTGAATTGAGAAACTGTTTCAAACTGGCTCATCCTTTTGACGAACACGTTCAATGTGTACCGGCATGGATTAAACTATTCAACCTTGAAGAGACGTCTGATGCCTGTACAGACAAATATGATTAATATTGATCAGATGCACTTGACCATACGGAATCGTAATTACTTGGTGTACATGTTCTAATCTTTGAATTCCTGTTAATCAACATGAGTTGTCAGAGTCAAGGCCGACCACCCCGACTTTTAATAAACGAAAATCGACTTTGAGTTTATAGCTTTGCCATTATAATACTCGGCCTTCCTAAGTGCTGCGAGTAATTATAAATGCAAGAAAACCAGCTATAACACGATTGGAACTAATTTGGGATAATTGGATCGGATCTTCACATTTTTTCAAATTTCTCAAAGATGTTAGGTGCCCTATAGCTGAATGTTTCAATATCACAAATTAAAAAAAGAAAAGCAGATAAGCTTACATCTGTAGATCAGACATTACTTCACCATCCAATTATCCAAAAATTAGTTCCAATTGTGTTCTATGCTACTGTATGTTATTTCCTTTGAATATAGTAAATTCTTCTGTGAAAACTATGGCAAGGACTGATCAATGCAGACTCTCCCTGTTTCAACTAGCATACTAGCTCTATGTACGCTCAGAATGAGGACATCATTTGTACACATGTGCACGTTGTGATGACCCTATTTTGGATTGAAGGCCAGGTAATTATTCCTTGCAAGGACCTAATGCAACATCTCGCAACATCATCCTAACTTAACCCATAATCCCTCCGGGACCCCATTACAAAATTCAAAAATTCAAACAGCATATCGAATCCACATCAAGAAACAAGAAATTTCCGTCGTTTATTTTAAATGGCCGCGGGGATATGATTTGGCTCCTACACGTTCTCGGTCGCACACAGAAATGGAAAGACACAGTGTGAATTCTGCCTTTTTGCTCTGTCGCAGCGGGAGGAGGGAGAGGGGATACACTGTGGTCCAGGTCTGTTTCAGGTGATCACGCGCGCGGCTGACGTCAATGATTTCGCCATTTTTTAGCGCGAAGTACAACCGTCGTGTAAAAGTACCGGAATGCCGTCCGATCCACAGAACAAATAATGCTTATCTTTAATTCACCGATCAGTGCACGACATTGGTAATCGCATCACGTATGATGATGATTTAGATGCTTTTGGGTTGAAGTTAAAAATCGCTGTCACATCCGTGGCCTCGCCACATTTCATCACCTATTTCGGTAGGGAAGAGACTTGAAAGACTAATGATACATCTAGAATTATGCGGGAAACGTCAACAGCTCAACAATAAGTTTCGCTTCCACAATTTAGCCTTGAACGGAGTAAACCATCATCTGTAGACGACTCCATAATAATGTTATGTTATGTTACATTACGTTACGTTACGTTACGTTACGTTACGTTATGTTATGTTAAGTTATGTTATGTTATGTTATGTTGAGTTATGTTATGTTATGTTATGTTATGATATGTTATGTTATGTTTTGTTATGTTATGTTATGTTTTGTTTTGTTATGTTATGTTTTGTTATGTTATGTTATGTTATCCACTTCCACATACAATAGAACAGTCACCTGCTGTGTTGAGTTTTTTCCTCAAGAGAGACACCGTCAAATCAAGATAATGCATTTCGAATGGAAAGGTCGTTCCCAAGGGAGACAACTCTAAAGCTGAGTTGTCTGAAAAATTGCAACGCTATCCAAGACATAAGCCTTAGCTCTGTATCACTCTTGGCATCTTTCGTACCCCGATATTTGCAATACAACCTGACAGTAAAAAATCCAACAGAACTCGAACAATTTGCCGCTAAACGTAGCTGGCTATCCGACGAAAATTTTCCAAGTCACAAATCTTTCCTATATAATCCTAGTTCCTATGTTTATTCCTCAAATTTGAGCCATTTCAAGGTCGACAGTGGCTTGTGGTTTTCGGACTGCCGTTTAGCCTGGTTGGCTCGCTGTTCATGTTTAGTTTGCTGTTTATTCTAACGTAAATATATACCTATACTCGGGGACAATCCATCAAGGGTTAGCTGACCGGTAAATTATCCGGGACAGTTTTCACCATAAACACTTGGTTATTCTATGCACGTCATACGCTGATGAGGAGAAGCTGGAATACAAAACAAAAAACAACGATTTGATGTCAAGTTTTTAAAATTCCCCTTCAAATGGACGGCTGGATAATCCCCTTGATCCCCTTCTCCCCCGCGAACAGCCTTAATTAAACAAAATAAATGTTGTTGCCTGGACGAACTGCAGCTGCTGGCTTGATTGAGTTTTGTTAAAGCCATTAGTTCCACAGAGCCATTTAGGAGCTCATATCGATCAAAGAATTAACAGCATTAAATAGACTGTTAAAACGCTAAATTGTCCCATAAACGGAGAATATTATGGGACTACTGTCCACATGGTCATATCGTCATGACCGATGTGTTCCCTAAAAATTAATGCATGTTTGAATTTTATTTGACATGGCGCAAAACGCATTTAGTCTGAGATTATATTTAGTCCGAGATTATATTTCTCTTTTTACTCATGGCAAGAGCGACGTTCAGAAAGTGTGCTGGGCGCTCAAAAACAAAATCGACAGCTTTCTTTGAAATGTTGGTCATGTGAAGGCTTGCCTCAAACGGTCAGCAAAATTATTACACAGTAGTATTCAAATAATCATACTGACCACATGGTGTACTGTATGCTCACTGTTTTAGTGTCTGGGAGAGAAATTCGGTCTTAAAAACAGATACACGCATATCCACCTCACACAAAGTTAAAGAAGTCTTGGCATGTGACTTCACAGGCCTTATTAACTTCCATGTCGCGCAAAGGCGTCCTTGTATGTAAATTACGTCCGCATTTAAACAAGATTACGTGAGGCGTGTGTCACAAGTTGAAATAATGAAGAATTTCAAACTTGAAGGGTCCACAAGCAGATAGGAACTAACTCAGCTGAACATGGCCAGGATTTATTTGCGTTACAAAAGCAATTTCTTGTTTTATGCCATGGTTAAACTCTAAAAACTTCTTTTCCTAAATGTCTGTATTGAACCGAGTTTCCGAGTTTGCAGTTAGCCTACTGCAAAACAGTTTGAATAAGCTCCATGCTTTTATTAGCGAAATAGGAATTTAACTTTAATGTAGAGAAATATTTGAATAGTAAGGTACAATGCGCGTAGGGGAAAGATATTCGGACTCTAAGATTTTTACAATTCATTTTTGATCTACCACTTGTGGGGGTTCATCTTAAAGCTCTTAGAATGAGAAAACTTTTAACCGTCTTAGTTTTTCGAAAATAGAAAATTGTATTTTTATCCATAGAGATAACACAGGAATGGCGGCATATAAGAAGCTAACATAACGCAAAAAAGCAATGTGAAATACTTACTCTACAGTATTCATATTCATATTCATGTTCATTCATATTGAATATTTTGATTGATGCTGTGAGCTCCGGCATGGCGCGTCCCTTGCGTTTCATGTATAGGTCGAACATGAATAAAGCAATTTACACCTGTCCGCAACCTGTGGAGTGTAACCTGTGTAAAAAATACTGCGCAAGAGGACGGAAATTTACTTTTGAAGTGCACACAGATTTTCTGAATCTAGACCATTTCCTCTAGAAAGAATTTTTTGACTGACAGAAACAACTTACATTTGTGCAGGTTTTGTTGTGAGTAACAAGTATTTCTATACAAAGCAGCACGGGTGTGGAACTGGCGCCGAATGTGAATAGATTTCAACGAACCGACTCCTGGAGGACAGATAGTGAGGCCACCAAATGTAGAGATACTAACATAGCCGGGCATTGACCCTTGGATCAGCTGCAAATGACTGTTGACTTCTATGAACTTTCGACCCCGTATCTCTCATTTTACCGTGTCGAAATGATGCGTGCCGTGTATTAATAAGTTCGTGTGACACCTTTTAGCAACTTCAATCTGCAAGATCAAGTTTAGCTCGTAAAAGTCGATACCATCTGCGACATTAACGTACTGCATTTCCCGATGTATTTTGAATTCACTGATTGCGGTCCATTTATCTAATTGGCGATCATTTCACGGCCAAGTTGACGCTCGGACTTGGTAAGTAATCGCAATATTTACTCGAGCTCAGGTAGAATCCCGGGGTAGAACGCGCCTCGGGGACAGATATTCAGACTCGCAAATTTCTACAATTCTTTTCTGATCTAGCACTTGTGGGGTCTCATTTTAAAGCTCTTGAAGAAACTTTCACCGTCTCAGCTTTTTCGAAAATCCGAAATTTAATTGTCCCCGCAGAGTAAACACAGGGATGGTGGCCATTTTGAATTTCAAATATCGCAAAATGTTGAGCATTTTTTTTTCGCTGGTTCCGAACTTTTCACGGTGACCCCCGATTTTTTATTGTTGATTTAGTAAAAGAGTGGTTGAAAGTTTCATTCAGGGATGTTTGAGCAAAAGTTTATTTCTTTCACTTTCAAGGCGCACACCAACAACTACTGTAAATTAGGGGGCACTACTTCGCCGTCAACGGTGAGTGTGAACAAAACATAGCGGCGTAGAAATATGCTTTTACAAAAATAGTGCATTTTAGCCTGTTTATACAGTATTACAAAATTGGAACTCAATGATGTTGGGCCATATGGCATACTTTCAATCGTGTTATATCTTTATATATACATGTATGATCTGGAACGGAAAAATAAGTGCTACGGTGCGGCCCATCTCGAACGTGCAAATAATTTTCAGCAACAGAAGCTAAAAACTCTTAAGATATTTTCTGGCTCTTAAAATACCACCTATAGGCCCGTCCTCACGTCCTCTGAAGAACTTCGACGAGTGACATCAGAGGTATCGGACAGGATGTCTGGTCTAAAATGACTGATGTAGTAAACATTGGGCAAAAGTAGCTTTCATCTGCTATTGCTCAGTAATATGTCATTGTCGCAGACATACCAGCTGCAACAACTGTCACTCGATACTGACGACATTTGTCCGAATTTCTAGCAGCAGTGTTCGGTGTCGCGCGTTTGCAGCTATATTTACGCCTAACAAATCTGAAACCCGAAGCGTGCAGCTATGCTGAAAATACGTCACATCATCAACACATCAACAGAACTCGAGTAGATTTTGGGGGATCAGACTGCTAAGGTACTGCAATGTTCTGCTCTGGTACGTGTCATCGTGAACAAACTATAAATGTCTCCGTGGTTTTTATCAGTCTATAGTTCACGTATTATGTGTCTTTGTCATTCTAGAAACATCTGCATTTAAAACTACCATCAGTTGTATGATAGAACAAACGAAGACACGATAATCCCCCAGGCCTACGTTTCATAGTACTGTAGATTTCCCATAATTCATTATGATTTGTATCCTCAGAGATTCCCCAGTGAAGTCTACCATGTCTCCCATGTGTAGACAAAGTTGCAGACTAGTTGTAAAAATTCTGAAAACGCATTTTTGAGCACACCATTATTCCCATGTTCTAAATTCTCATTTTAAATGATTTGGAAAATTATGCATGATTGAGAGAGGAGATACCATTTTTATAACTGATCGATATCGTGTCTAACAGCCATACAGAATGATGTGATGGAAAGTAGGGAGACTAGTTGCACCTGTTTCATGGAATAAAAGGATATTGGTTTTTTTGGCAATGGAAACGTCAAAAGAAATTTGCACGTTAAGTTTTCTCAGCGAATGACCCGTTCAGTTGGTCATAACTTGCTGCCCAAAAGTATGACATTTGTAGTACCTACAGAATGTGAGTTTTATGGTTGTTATATGGTTATTTCGAAACTTTCACTGAAATATTTTAACTTACATTTACTCGATGTTATTTTACAATTATTCTGATGCTGCACATTATTGCTTATATGCAAAATTGAAAAAGTTACAAGGAAAATAACCTTCAATAATACAAATCAAAGAGAATTGTGGGTAATTTATTGTACTGTGCGCTTCCCTGTTTTCTTATGTCAGTGCACTTTTCTGTGGGGAAGAAATTTTACTTCATGGAGATTAGTAAGCTCTTATAAGTAGACCCTGATATCAAAAACATGTCTTTAAGGCAGAATACGTCTCGAGTATACCACACTTATTGTCTACCAAAAATAGTTGGGGCTCATTTTGAAGCTCATAAAGTGAATAAAGTTGTCATCGACTTATTTTTATGAAACGATATTTCCCAATTCCATTAACACAGAGATGGCGGCCATTTTGAATTCGAGTGTCGGGAAATATTGGGTAATTTGTTTTTCTAGTGTAAAATCTTGCGAGTTGACCCTTGACCTTTATGCTTGATTTACAAAGATAATGGTTTAAAGTTCCCTTCAGCAAGTTTTTAAGTCTTTAAATTTTGATGCGCGTACTACCTTAAGCAGGCAAGCCCAATGGCCCAAAGCAGTGAAGTGAGGTAATATTGAGTGTGTCAAGGCAGAGCGCGGGAAGGACAGCCTCAGGCGTTCCAATTTTTCAGGTGTTTTCTTCAAATACAGTGACACATCACACCAATCGACTCCGCTCTTTGAAAGCCCGCCGCGCCGTACACGCATGGTCGAGCGTAATAACGAGCCGTTTTTCCATCACATTTGCAACCGGTGCCATGCCGAGTTATTTTCCTTTCATTCTGACCGCACAATATCACAGCGATATGTTTTCTGTCGAAAGTCGGCCCAGCGGAATGAAATCGTCAACTGTGGATAATATGGCTGATTTTCCATATGTAAATATTGCGCTGAAAGCAGCGTGATTCGATAATGTGTTTGTTGGCGCTTTAAAATGTCCTGTTTCGCACTCTTACAGGAAAACAAAATATTGAGATCCTTTACAGCTAATGATTGCAGCACAAATCACTATTTAGTAATTTTGACGATGCCTTATAACAAGTTAATGAAAAAACAGTTGATTTTTTTCCATTTGGGATTCAATGCTACCGTAGCGCGGCACCGATTTATCACTGCCCCGCGCTTTTGAATAACCGCATCGTAGCGTTCATAAGTCACTGCTTCAATGGATTTCTGCCAATCAAGGTCAAGTAATTACTTCCTGACCCTTAGCCTAATGACGTCAATTGTAAACATGCATTTCAGGTGTGCACACAGGTGAATTATGCAATTTCTGCCAAGCAAAAATAGAATATATCCACTTCACGACAGACACATACAACGTTTTCATTGAAATATCTATACTCATCACCACGAACTCAATTTCGATGCTGCTGCAATTTTCTAGCGTGAGAGAGCTGCGGGCGATTTGCACAACGAATAGTTTTGTTTATTTGAATCTTTCCACACTTTTCCGCGTCATGGTTTATCACAAACGAAACTGCAGGTCTACCGTGCGGGCTTCCCTGGCAACCGAATCGGAGTTAGCAAAAGTCTAACGAACCACGGATTCGGCAGTTTAGAAAGGATCGCTCACCAAATTTCCATCGCCACGCGAAGTGTTCGGCTCTGCCATGGTCAAATCACCGTATCATCAACAGCCATTTGCCATCATCTCCACGTCGCAACATAATGTTGGTTTTTGATTTCTTAAGAGTTGTAAACGGCCGACAATTAGCTCCACACTCTCATACAATCAGTCAAACTTTGAGATATATTACCACGTACCGAAATTAGTTTAATTAATTTGCGCTGTCCACAACTACATTGCGTCACAATTCGGGTCTCAGAATTTAGAAGCTATTCGAACGATCGCCAAATAGCTCAACGGACGGCAAATATTTTATTTGCTTGCTAACTAACTGCTTGATTTCACGTCTTAAATCTTGATTTTAATGAATAAATTGTTATTCAAACGACGCCCGAAAGGAAAAAAAATAAATATCGTTGCTCATTTTGCTTTCGTATGCTGTAGTTAGGGGAAATGTCATGATTATGTGATAAATCGTGGGAACTTTGTTTGAGTTTTCGCCGTTATAGCCTCAGAGAAGAAAAGTAGAAGCAAAGGGTGACATGGTGAAGAGTAGAAATGACATTGAACAAAAAAAACCTTTGTGTCGATGAACCAACTCATCACGGCTTTCGTGAGCATCGCCATCATCAAACCATGAGAAAACTTCAGCTGTCTAATCTCCTAATGGTTTACGAACTTGAGAAGATAATATGCGTCTCTCCTCACACGAGCTCAAGAGCAGCCACACAATGCTTATCATCTATAAAATGAGTTTCAAGGAGTATATACACTGTATTCCATGAGCACTTTTGGAGATTCCAATTCGAATGTCTTCATAGCTTCTAGAATAATGCGGATAAAATTACATGCAATTGTATGTGCTGACAAAACGAATGATGCCTCATGTTGCCTTCAAATTTACAAAACATACAGCGCTCGGCTTGTTGGTGGTTGAACTACGCTGACGTCATCTTTTCGCTAACAGCAAAGCATGATTATGCTCTCTGTATTCGCCGGGCGGCATGTCTGTTTGCGTTCGCGCCTATGTAAACTGCTGTGACAGACTTAGGATAATGATCGAAGATTGAGAAAACATTATGACATTTTGTAATACATTTGATATACATTTTCTTATTTATAGCTTAATGCCGTTATAGGTTTGCAAAAGACGCAGTGAAACAGAAACGACTGTTTCCCATAGCCTTACCTGCATGCTCAGTCTGTTTTTAAAACTACTAATTATAAACACGGTCCCTCCATAATGTTTCCTGAAGTAAGGTAGTTCTGCAGAATTAAAAAAACGCCGACTATTTACTACCGTTATCGAGGCCGTAGACCTCTACAAGTTTAAGAGAAACATATATCTTTGTTCATTTTGGTCTTAAGGTAGTATCCGCCTCGAAATTAAACTACTTAAAAGATTCCACCAAAACCTTCCTCAAGGAAACATTTAACCATTTTCTTGCTAAATAAAGAATAAAATCGGTGTTACCAAGCAAAATTTTGGTACCAGCTGGGAGCAAATTACCTAGCATTTATACCGATCATACTTAAAATTCAAAATGGCCGCTATACCTGAGTAAAAGTAAGGGGGAGAATTAAATTGTCGACTTCAAAAAAAAGAGGGTGAAAACTTTACGTACTCCAAGAGCTTCCAAATGAGCTCCCCCCTCCCAACAAGTGGTAGACCAAAAAAGTATTGGAAGAATCTGAGAGTCCGAAAATCTGTCCCTGGGGCGCATTCTTAAATTCGCTAACAGTACACGCCTGTTATTAGTTTAGGCTTGCTAGGAGCGACATGTTTGTCTCTAAAAGATCAGCAAAATGCGAAATTACATTTACATGTTGGAATGTTCCGAGGGGAATGCGAAATTGACTTATGGGCGTATATGTTGTGGCGATCAATTACGGGACAGTCTTATAAAGGGACCGGGCACTGCTCCAAAAGCGGTCTTTACCACTTTGCCAATTTGAAGGCAATTCTCGCTAAGTGGTTGTTGGCGTACCGATGAAGACGGCAATTAACGCTGGTGATCAAATTAAACAGGTGAAGACGTGAGTTGATCAAGTCGTCGCTACAATGAAAGAGGTCCCGCCCGTTAAGACTTAAGCAGCTCTAACATAAAGTCATCGTATAGGCTTTGTAGTATAGAGACATTATGAAGAATACGCTGTATCAATGCGGTGCCGTTTCTGTCTATGAAAGACACTACTATTTTCAGTAACCAATCCAATTGGTTTCTATTATTGTGGCGTGTATACGTGTATGGTTGTAACTTGCCATGGATCGAAGAACCATGTACACGAAGTCACGATCTGAAATACCCTTTGTATAATTGATGTAAAATCAAGACAAACATTCATCAATGTGCTGAGTACAGACATTGCTGACGGACCTATTTTGGCAGTCGTTGTGCTTGGAATTCGATCGATAATGCGGCATATGCGCGTCAATTCTGCGCTCAACGAAGGGAAACGTAATTTTTAAATGATGTCGTTATATAAAGCACACCGTATGAGTCACGTAATCGCATATTCGCATTTATGACGCAAACTATTTTTCTGATTTTCGCAAGATCTCGGGAGGGTCGGGTACTGGGTGCCAATCGATGGCAAGTTATATTAAACAAGTCAGATTTGGAGCGACAATTGGTTGACTACACAGGTTAATATATAATATAAGCGATACTATCTCTAATATTGCAGACCATTTGTGCTTTCTACGAAACTTGCTCCTTCGGCTGAAAACGATCCGGCCACGGACAATCTCGTTAGGTCTCGTGCAGCAAGCATTGTGGTCGATGGATTGCGAGAAGTGGCCTGAAAAAAAGCCGCAGTAACTGTTTAAACCAATGTCGTGGAAACAACCAACCGGGACAGGAGAAAAGTGACTTTGACTTCCCCTGCAAAAGGAGCAAAAGACGCCTTTGTCAAAAACAAGCACAAAGCCCGGCTATTTCTTTAACTTTTAGAAAAGATCTGACGCATGAAGGTTTTACATCCTTCTGACTAATGCATCGAAATACAGCTGTTTGCGTGCCTTTCAACGGTCTCCCCTCTATCACATCTAATCCTTGATCTACAGACAAAATGGAAGTTAGAACAGAATCTATCCTTGTCTGTCATTGAAATGGCGCTCGTCTCTCCGGTTGACACGGGGGAATTCTTTGAAACAGGTATAAGTTCAGTCCACACGTGATCCGAAAGGAATTCCGCGCGCCAAATAAATTTCCTTCAATCTACCAAAACATACAATGATCGATATTTTTCAGTTGCTGTCTTGTTTATTTCACAATGTATTCAATACCACAGCCTACTTTGTTTTCACTGTTTGGGTATTTTTGTCGTGATTTTGAATATTACGTCGACATTAGGTTATGAAAAAGGCCGCAAGTAAGACATCCCGCTCATCCATGCAATTAGACTATCTGAAGCAATCCCTCTTCTCATCCGAGACAGTTTCAGTGCCGTACGTCGCACGTTGTTAACAAGAGTTAATTTTTGGTATTAAGTTTAGATAAGGGTAATTTATTGTTAAGAGAAACAAATTGTAAAATTTTTGCACCATCTGACTCCACCTTTGAAATGACTTGGCTAAAAGGCGAAATTTTCCACTCCGGGTAATGAGTTCCGTCTTTGCTTCATTTGCATCATTTCCTTTCAGGTGAATACGGGAAAGAAATTGTCCCTTTTCTAATAATAGCTCCCTTCGTTGCAACTTAGTTGCACCCAGGTGTGCTGAATGTCCAGTCGATCTCAATTCCGCTGGTTAAGTTTGTCAACAAGTCACAAGCGCTGATCCGTTGCAGCATAGACGCTGGAGCAAGACTCGATCAAGGGGTCTGAGCTTGCAGACATGAGTAAACATTGCAATTTCGCGTAGCAGAAGCGATAACATCAGACAGCGCTTCTGTGTGATAACTCAACTCTTGACGTCACTCTGGATGACAGCAGCGTGGTCTTAAAAAAACACATGAACGCGCAGTTGTGCGGGTGACGTCAGAATGTTCTTTGTGTGTCCGAATCTCGAACTCATACACTGGGTAAACGATCGGACACGTGTTCAATGGTAATTAACCACTCTACAAATATAAATGATAGGAAGCCATCAAATTTTGCTAATATTTGCCACACAAGTCAAACACAACTATCACAGAGTACGAAATTGCTCTTTGGAAAAAAACAAGTAAGAGAAACATTTTTAGAAAATGGATTACAATACTTCTAATAATAACTGATGATTGAGAACTGTACTCTTACATCTTTCTAACAGGCATTGCAACCCTTAATTAATGTTTGCAATAAAACTTTAATACAAAACCACTTGAGGGTGTACATACATAGACACACGTGTATACTGTATACCTATATACTTATATATATATATATATATATATATATATATATATATATATATATATATATATATATATATATATATATAAGTACACAGTATACACATGTCCTCGTTCGAAATTACAGATTTCGATGCATAAAGCAGAGCGTTATAAATAATAACACAAAGTACTTTAAGTACACAGTAATAATATCTGTTACTTAAGTTTCATGCATCAAGCAATAATCAGATGATTGCTAAATGCATGAAACTTAAGTAACAGATATTATTACTTTGTACCTGTAATTTGTGTTATATATATATATATATATATATATATATATATATATATATATATATATATATATATATATATATATATATATCCTTGAACATCATTGAACATCAAAACAATTTCAGCCTTTAAAATTACTAGAGCTTTCTGACTGTCTTTCTCAAACCTTATTATGAGTTCACTGATATTTAGCATCAGAGGACTTCCACTTAATATTAACTTGTAAGGTCAGAGGTTTTATTAGAGAATTTGATCTTAGTTTCAATTGCAATAATTTTAATGAAAATTTATGGTAGCCCTTCAAGACGATAAACTTTATAGCCTCTCGTCGTATGATTTCTTTCCGCGCTTGATGTTTCCGAAACTAGAGAATTATTTGATGTGTCCTGATGTGAGCGGACTGATCCCCAGCGGCCTGTATCTACGCAGTTCACCAATCCACGGAAAGCCTTACAAGAGTGTAGAACGCAAATATGGCGAGGCTACCGTTGTCCGGTGTTTTTCTATCCGTTCTGCTTTGGACGATGTCTCTGATCAAAATCGAAGGTAAGTGCTACATGCGTGGCTGCATGGGTAGCATGTAACATTTTAGAAACAATTTTCTGACGGGGAAATTTGAGCTTCAGGGACTGCAGTCTAAAGTCGCCGTCAGAAGTTGAATTTGCTGAAATTTCTTTCGGTAAAAAGTGCATTAAATGTTCGTGAAATCGTAGGTTGTCACATTAAATGGCCAGTTACATATCGATTCGTTTTAGTATGGTGGAATACCACTTGCTTTTGTTTTAGACTGAAGCAAAGGCAGTCGTTTTAAGATTGGGTCTTTAAAGAATTGCGTTTGCTCCTGATAAACAAGAATGTAACCAAACACCTGTACCTTCAAGACTAACGTCTTTTGCCTCAAACGGAATTTTTTAAACGAGTTATTTCCGTTCAAGGAGAAAAACGCACGTCAATAAATGGTGCAAAATCTACGAAAATCGGCGAACATTTTGTTAATGGTGTTATGACAGTTGTTGCCATGTTGACTGCTAGCACGGTAATTGTACCGCGGTCGTCGAGTCTAGTACCGGTGTGGTGATTATTCATCGTCACAGCGCCGGTGCTCAAACGACGAACAGGGCGAAAGCAACAACTATCGTATTAATATAGCAGCCCCAAGGTGTTTACAACAATGGCGTATTCGTTAACAAGTTTGCGACAACTACCATGGATAACCCGTACTCTTTAGGAATGGTTGTCAGACACTGGATACGAGAAAACGATAATGGAAGGCTATATGCGATCAAATTAAAGTGAACGTGAATTTTTGATCAAGCGCTGATACTTACAAAGGTAAAAGCACCATCTAGCATCTTGTATACATATAAGAGACTCTTAAGTTTACAGTTCCTGTGTTCATGTGCTTTATGTAAAGTATACTTTTATCGAATCGTTTGCAATTTAGCTTACCTGACCCTCGTTTTGGTCTTTTCCCAAAAGCTAGGACTAATATTCGGTTACAAATGGTGCTTTACAGATAAATATGTAAATGGAGAAATCTTGATTGTATCCACGTAAGCTCATTGACAAATGGCGTATGTGGTCGTTCCGGAGACACAGTAGAAATTTATGTACATTCAGGAAAATTTTGTTAAGGGAGACTATGCGGGTCTTTCCTTCGGACTTATCACACATGGAAGTGTCTGTTTGCACAAAAATGAGATTATCAGGGCGTGAAACCCCTCGATTGTCACTTGTTTGGCGCATCGTCACGGTCCTTAAATCGGAAACATCGCCAGACGCTGTTAAGTTCTCTGTCCTATAGATTCACCGAAAATTCGGATCATTGCAGACTATCTATTGCCATACCTTCCAATGCATTTTGTCTTGAATTTAATTTGCTTTGCCTGACACACAAAATATATTCAAGTCGTTGCAGTTCGAATGATAAATTTTCTCGACATTAATGCCGCCCAGCTGTTCTCCGCCTCACACTATCAGCAACAACTGCCGCCACAAACACTATACAATTCGTGACAAAAGTTTAATCTCGTTTCACTGGTTAACATCAGGATGGCGTCTCCCACTGAACATCATCAATCACTTTCTGCTGCTTTGTTCCCTATTTTCAAAACAGGGCGATTCTACATGTTGTTTTTTATACATTTGCTGCCATCCTTACCATTTTTCATCTGGTTGTAGCTATAGTTAGTCAGTAAACATATGAAAAATGTATTTTGAGCCAGACCCGCTGCAAAATCTGTGATCTACATTCAACAAAATAAATTCAACGAATTGCAAATGAACGGCAATGCTAAACTTGACACCGATCGTCGGTAAAGATAAGAATTCGAAATTCAGAAATGGCGTCTGCAGTTGGGTGTTTATCTCTGAGCAGATCACGGAACGTGATACCCGAGTGAATGTCAATTGTGTCCGAGTGTGGAATGGCCGCGACATATTAGGATGGCGCGCATAACGCTCTTGATCAGCTGAGAAACAGTTATGACCCTTAAGCTAGACGCGGCAGAGATGTCGCCATAAACAACTCGCTTAACGCAAAGGGGAGACTATTAAGAACTCATAAGTTGACCATTAGCAGCGTAATAACTGTATCTATGTAACCGAAGGGGCGCGTGTATAACTCGTTTCTCGTCTGTGATTAATATGATGTAATCAACGCGGCATAGTGGCGCTCGTAGACCAATGCCTATCATTACAGTTTATTTTCAGTGAAGCAAAAAATTTCATGACAAAGACGTCATATACGATTCTATACTCAAAGAATTAGGTTTACGGCTTCAAAACTCAAATTGCTCATTTGTGAGCCGATTTTAAGGAAAAGTTGGACTTAAAATTTGATATTTCATGTTTCAAAATTTCCATTCATAACGGTAGGACACGAAATATGCCTTAAGGGATGTGTGGAAGCCATTGCAAAATTTCATAGTTGTCGATCTGGTGCAACTGGCAATGAATGAGGAATTTCATATCCGCGCAAGACCCATTGAGAAGAAATGTAATAATTCCATATGAATATGACCTTAAGTGGTGAAAAACATTGCAGTAAAAGTGGATTTTATTTCATCGCTAAGAAATTCGGAATTCAGAGGTACGAAAAGCTTGAAGACAACAGTATTCTAACCTGTGAAGAAAATATACCTGGAGGAAAGAAAACGAATGAAGAGAATGTGATATCAATTATATATTGACGCCATTCCTGTGGATTAACCAGCAAAAGTTGTTTTGACACATCAGAATTCTGTTGTAAGCCTTGGTTTGTGATCACATCTTGATTCAAGACGCAAAGGAATGTTATTTGCCGTGTGTGAAATTGCGTCAAATTTAAAAAGCCTATAAATCTTGTGTATATGCAGTATCGGCGAGGATTTTTGTCGACCATGTTGCAGGGCAGGATAGCAGAGTGTCGTTGGTTCTGACAAAAGAAAATCCGGCAATTTCACATGGGTTCTCAAATCACCTTTCCAGTCATGAAATCAAGACTATACATGTGTATGTTATATGCGTGTGATGCAGAACTGTGGAAGGGGACGTAATGTCTATAAGTTGCAGAACGTTGCACGCACAATTGAGTACGTTTTACAGCTTTAGAAGACATCCTGCACACGATTAGGTCAATTCAAACGAACGGACCTGGAGAAATGTCGTGTGCCGAGTATTAGCGAAAAATGCCTCTTGAATTTTAAAGTGCATATTTAAAACCAAGCTTGTCGACTTTGTAGCAGGTTTATTCGAATTCTGGTGTCCGTCCACTGAATAAACGTATGTGTTTCGGTTCGTCGTCTTTTTGTGAGAGAGCAAGCACTACAGCACTGTGTGGGAATTAGGGAGTTTGTTTACATTCATAGGAGACACTGTTCACATTCTCCACCCGTTCAGTGTTTATCGTTGACCGATAAATGCAGGTACGACGTGTTTTCACGGAGAAGCTGAGTCCGTGATTTTACCTGGCGTAATTTGTAGATGAAAGAATGTGATCGCGTATCGGCGAAGTCACAAATTCCTTAAATTTATGACACAGCATGGAAATAGCCAATTGAAATCAATGTTTTTTGCGACTAGTTTTTTGAATACAACTCACTATAAACTCGATACTCTTTTAAATTGGAGTCCTACGACGAATTTTAGATGGGATTGCACTTTTGGACCTTGAAAGGGTATGTGGTGAAAAATGTAAACTTGGAGCTATGCTTTTTGAGAAATCCATGTATGGTTTACGGTTGAAAAAATCCAAAAAAGGCGTCCTTTGCTTTTTCAGATTGAAAATGTGAAATCTTTGAAGGTGCAAAATATGCATATTAATTTCTTTTTCTGCCGTCCCCTGGCCAACAACTCCTCATTCTTCGACTCATCGAACAGATAGAGTATATTCCTCAGTGTTCAATAAACTCGTTTGTGAATATGGTGTAAAATTATTTCAGCTGCCTCAGTTATGACAATAATCGGTTGCAGTCGTGCCGTGTGTGTGAGAGAGGGAGGGAGAGAGAGGGAGTAGAGAGCGGTAGAGAGGTTGAGAGGTAGAGAGAGAGAGAGAGAGGTAGAGAGAGAGGTAGAGAGAGAGAGAGAGAGAGAGGAGAGAGAAAGAGAGAGAGAGAGAGAGAGAGAGAGAGAGAGAGAGAGAGAGAGAGAGAGAGAGAGAGAGCACTGCCTGTGGCATGATACTAAAAATTACGGATCAGAAGATGGTGAGATTAATCTAGTAAACCGTTTCCCTCACATACTCCTCAGGAATGAATGATTGGAATACACGTTTATGATCACGAATTTAATAAACAACTGTCAAAAATATCAATCAAAATCCAAGGAGCAGGGACTGAATACAAATAATTGAACTCGCCGTTGGAACTATTGCACTAGGTTTGTGATTGCATTTTAGATATCTGTAAAGGAATATGCAACCTCGTAAATCATATGAACGAAATACAAACTGCCTTTTCTCGGAAACGAAATAGCACACGATTCTGCAAAAAGTGGCGGGAAGAATATTTGTATGACATGGATTGTATAAGTTAGCATTCAAAAGCTGAATTGAACTTATGTAGTAAAATATCTTGAGTTTGCAAGCACACGTACAGAATGTATTATTGCTCTCTAGGTCATACATTTTTTCTATTCCTGATACTTTCCTATGCGATGAAAAAAGTCTGTATTACTTTCTGTCATTTTAGCAGCCTTTGCAGTGCGCGCGCATCATACTGAAATGTACATGGTGTCTGTGCGTCTCTGAGGTTTTTAGCCAATTCAGTGGTGGGCTGTTACTTATTGTTTTTAGTGAATCATTTCAAAATAACCAATCAACATCGCCAAAATTGCAAAGTTGCTCTAAATAAAGACAATCTACCAATAAGATAATCTTCCAAGACGCTCCAATCACTTTCCCCAATGATCTATTTGCCAGTCACTCTGTAACATTTAGAAAATACTAACGTAAGTATAGCTAAATCAACAAAGGCCTATAGAAGAGTAAGTTTCACGCAGATGGGACCATGCCCCGGCTGTCTAAACTGGCCTGCGAGATATAGCGAGATTGACATCACATTTTTCATGTCGGAGCTAAGCAGTCTGCCGACCTGTATAAAACACACAGTAAAAAAAACGAATGACGAATAGAAATGCATCAAAACAATCCATGAAACAAGTGTAAAAAAGAAATGTGGTGCGTACCGTGTCTGAATCTAGCCATCTGATTCGCTAAAGCCGAAGTCTATATTCTGAAATGGTTAATAGTGAACTAAAGCTGTATAAGCCGGCATCCCCTGTAAGTCCCATTTCAGAAACGTTTCTGTCAGCGTGTACTTACAGAATCAAACAGCTATCCATTTGAAGACCCACGTGTGTTGTACATCACCGCACAGAGGTAATCCGATGCCTGAACAAGACAATCAGCATAACGTGAACTCTTGAACTGTAGCCCCCGAAAAATGAACCGTACATCCATTAACAACAAATATCTGATGTTGCTTAATGTACATATTTTGATTCGCGAATTGCGCTCTCGTGGGCTTTTAAGATGAACCTTGAAATGATCCACCGTTCGGTGATGTCAAAAATTCGTGACGTTATCGCACTGATTTGACGTAATGTGAATATAGTTCTGAATTTTTCAAACTGCAGCCTATATACATCGGGTGAAGCACATACTAATCCGCTGAGGCAAAAGGGAAATTTCTTTAAAATACCTTTTAAAGAAAAACCGTACCTGCGCTGTTGTTCAGAGTAACCGCCAACCTGATGATTTTTAGACTCATTTGGCCTCCTTACATCAAATATATACAAGCAAGCAGAAACTTGTAAAGATGGGAGGAGTACCATGTACAGATATATTTTCTTGTCTTTTTAGAAATGTTTACACATTGAATCGATATTTGTCCAACAATTCACGGGATACCTTTTGTTCTGTCGACATGGCGTACACAGGGAGAGGTCCCTGGTGGTAGATGCTATCATGGGCGCATTTTCCTTGCGGGGTAATTTAGCAGCGAAATCCACGTGATTATGTTACGCTTTCTGTTCAAAGAACGCTTTTCTCTCCCGTTGAATGGAAGCCATGAGAGCTGGCGTAGAAACAGAGTTTCTGATAGGTGTGTGACATTAGTTTTGCTCTGTCTGTAAAATACAGCATTTCGTATAGTACTTCCTATAGATCACCCCGGGAGATCACCTAGGGATGCCTGGCGTTTGACTTGCACAGCCTAATATGTAGCGTTTATCGTTTATTGAGAACGAATTCTGGTCTGGTCCAAAAGCCAGTTATGCATTGCGTCAGTTTTATATACTGTGTGTATCAACATACGTTTGATTAGCAAATAATCCCGAACTGGGTCGAGAATAATGATAATCTATTTACAGTTATAACAGCTACTCTCCCTTTGACTAGATGACGATTTCGTAATAACCAATTTGTTTCTTCACCTTACATGCTTACAGGAGTGATTGTTGGGGATACGATCAATTGTTTGCGCAGTAGCCGTTCTCTGTAAAGTTAATGATTACGATTGCCTGCTTTAGTTGAAAATGTTATTTTCCCCGTAGAATTAACAAACGTACGGCGGCCAGTTTGAATTGACAGTGTTGGCAAAATTGGGTAATTTGTTTCTCTGGTACTTAATTTTACACGATGACCTCTCATATTTATTATTGATTTCGGAAGGATATGGCTCATAGTTTACTTGAGAAAGGTTTGAGCAAAAGTTAAAGTCCATTTAACTTGTGAGATGCGCGCGTACTACCTTAACGGTGAACACGTCTTTATGCAAATATCAAGTAGGACGCCCTTCGGTGTTTCACGAGATTTAAAATATCAGTTCGCGAAAACGAATCGGCGTATTTATGGTCAATTATATTTTTTTCTAGAAAATCCAACGGCAAATGGCACTGCGGTTTTATAAAGAGGTACACCTATTTCATCCAAATATCACCACAGCGTATTTTCATCGTTTAGAATATAATGTTTTGTAAAGACGTTCATACTATATTTGTCATTAGAAATCTTAATCGCTTACTGTCATTGCATTGCTTACTGTCTTTATGATTATTCCCACGGTCAAGTAATTTGCCTGAAAAATAAATGGATCTGACTTTGACGAATATTTCCTCCTCACTGAACCCCAGACAGCGAATGATTTTGAGCTGGAGAAATTATTGTGCTCAGCAAAAGAGAAACCTTACTTCACTTGTAAATTGACCGAACCATCGCGACACAGTCCTTTGGAGTAGAGGAAAGAAATATTGCAAATGGAATACGGTTAATTACAGGTGAGCCTCTTGCAACCATAGTAGCCGAGTTCAGTTCGATTATCGTTTCCTTGGGAACGCAGAAATCTGAAAAAAATGACTCATTTTCAGAGTTCCGTTGCTTAATCCAGTTAGCTTAATACTGTTCCCGTCCCATGTAGGTAATCGGCCTGAAAATTAAGCGCAAGAACGGATCGTTTGGGACACTGCTAAAAGTAGTTCAGATTTTTCTATTCAACAAAACTTTGCAAATACATTCGCTTTAACAAACAGCATACGATGGCTTGGACAGAGAAAACATGAAATACAGAGTAATTGTTCTGGATTTTCCTCGATATGACCTTGATTTCTGTTTTTGACCAAAGCTTTGTGAATTTCCAATGTTCTATTACAAACTGTATCTGGCACCGTGCGTGAGTGCATGGATGTACTGGATTACAGTGTAAATGTACCAGCACGTAAGTTTAAAGGTATACAGTCACCTGTAATCTAAATATGCCCATATATGATCAAAGGGGCGTTCCTTGGTATTCAAAATGCCCATGTGGGGCGCTGTTTTTAAAAAGCGGCCACCCGCTTAAAATTTGTGATTGATTAGATTTTCTCTATCCATGGTAGCTGTGGCAAAATAGGAACAGGTGACAGTATACCTTTAACATCGTACGTCCAAACATTGCTTACACATGACATTTCCGGCAAACCTTTTGGCACCCTGGTCAGATGACAAAATGCAAGATATGTCGAAGAGTTTATAGATGTAGGCATTTAATCGTGTGATTAGCGCCGGGAAATGGATGTTGCGGCTAAGTCCTCTTGAAGAGCGATTGATTAAGAGCGACCTTAAGACATGAAATTACGTTCCGCGTCTCGTAGGAGAAGAGACTTTCGCCTTCCAGAAAAATATAAGTGATTGCAGATAAGAAAAAAACTGAGAAGGCGAGTTGCAGTGTCGCCAAGTGACACCATTTGTGGCATTCCCGTCCAATTGATGGGTGTTCATGCGCTGAGCAACGTGCCCTGCAGAAGAAAGCATGCAAGATACTTGAAACTAATGGAAGTAAGAGGAGTAACCCAGCTGCCGCCGGCTCGCAAAATGGCTTTCTGCAGAGTACTCGTTTGACTTCTCCTCGGTGGTCGATGACGTCACGGTGGCTTATTAAAAGACAATGCCGACAATCTCGGGTGAATGGATGTTTTCATCAAGGAGGATCCCCTGATTGGTTTGTATCCGCCAGGCGACATATGCGACCACTTAATCATGATTGTCCGATAGATACTTGATTTGTCCCTTCATGTTTCTCTGTTATCTGTTCCCTCTGGTTTTCAGATCCCAATTAATTCTTCCTCGGCCTGCAACGAATAGACTCGAGGTGCTTAAGGAACCAATTCGTCGACCGTAGCAACAACATCGGAAAGGATTCGTGATCATCTAACAGTTGTTATACAGTCTAGTCACTTCTGACTCGGCAGACAAGTTTTACACAATGTACAAACACAAACAACATAGATTGAAACAGTACGAGGATGAATTCAGGGCAAAATCTTCACAGGGGAGAGTGGTCAGAGAAGCTGGAAAAGTTCATCATTCAACTTCAGCTACATATCTCAGTAACCACAACATTGATGATAAACTTAGATCATTCGTAGCTAAAGGTCGGTTGCAACCTCATAGTATGAAAGTCTGTTTTATCTATTTACTATCCAGCTAGTTCAGCAAATCATATAAAATTTGTAATCACCCCTTTGGAACTGTTTCGCGTGTTTGAAATGGGTCAGAGCAGCTGGAAAAATTCATCATTCAATTTCAGCTACATATCTCAGTAACCACAACATTGATGATAAACTTAGATCATTCGTAGCTAAAGGTCGGTTGCAATCTCATAGTGTGAAAGTCTGTTTTATCTATTTACTATGTGTAATCACCCCTCTGGAACTGTTTCGCGTGTTTTAAACGGGTGCACTAAATTTCAACGATTATATCAGGTTAAACATGACAGAATTATACTTGATTTACTTTATCAGAATATTATCATATTAGGATATAATCAAAACAAGGAATTATTCAAAGACAAAGTACTTACTCATAAACTATTAAAAGATAATGTTGAACAAACATTTCAACATCCACACAAAAGGCCAGACAGTGTTATTATTGACAAAGCAAACAGACAACTAACGCTCGTAGAAGTAGCTGTCCCTTTTGATGCACATATCTCAAGATTTTACCATTCAAAGTTTGATAAGTATTATCCTCTAACCCTTGAAGTCAATAGCTTGGGATTCCGTTCTGAGATTGTCATATTAATTGTAGGTAGCCTCGGTGACGTTCAGCAGAAAGCCATAACCGGTCTCATTAAAACTGCGTTAAGTAGAAATGACGCTAAATGTATCGTTGACTTTGCAGTCTAAGTGCCGTAATGGATTCCAACAAAATATTGAGATTAAGACACACGAATTCTTATGTTTAATAACAGTACAGTTTTGATCAATGGACTTCGCTGTTCACGTTTACATAGCCTATTTTCACATTTCCCAGGGAGGTGTAGGGTGTCTAAATAATGTCTGTTTGTATGTAGTATGTATGTATGTAGGTATTGCAGTGTAGGTAGATAAGTGGGTAGGTAGGTAGGAAGGTAGGTAGGTAGGTAGTTAGGTAGGTAGGGTAGGTAGATAGATAGGTAGGTAGGTTACATACGTACGCATGTTTGTACATATGCATGGATCTAAGCATGTGTATACGAGTGCATGGACGTGCGTAAGTATGTATCAATCGACTTTTCGAAGCTGTAAGTCTACATCTAGGTTAGTATATAGGTATCTAGCTATATTTGAAAAGGTACGCGTACGTCTGTACATAGATATTGGTGAATGTGGTCGTCCAAGTGTATCACATTGTATCTGTCCGTCTTTTCATAGACAGTATGGCATTAAATGTCCATGTTGACTTGCTGCAGGTCTGTGAGCATATAAATATCAAAACAGAGTAAATTGATGGAATAAACTTTAACAGACTGTCACGTTAGTGGTAGGCTGTTGCGTAGATCGTTGGGTGAACGCGATGGCTGGGCCAGCCAGTAACTGTTGCCGAGAAAAGCCAAGCGACTCGGGCCAGTCTACAGTCTGTAGATCTTTGTATATATAACTGTATCATTCTGTATATGTTCGTGATTCAGGGATTGCGGTTTTACGTGAACTCTGGAAATGTTTATATGCTAGTAAGCCCCTGGTAGACGACCGTATCTTCGGTTAGACTTTCGGTGCATTGGCGCTTCCTTTGACCAATATCCTATGAATTGACCTAACTTCTTTCAAAGCGACGTTATTAGATCAACTGTGCGCCCTTGCATATTGTCCTTTCCGTAACGACCTATCAGCGGAATATCGTTGATGACCTGAAACTGAAATGGTGAACTGTTTAATGGAGGGAAGGGGGCAATAAAAGGGACTCGATACTCATTCTGGTGGTTCTTTACTGGACAACAATTAACCTACCCACAAACTAATCCCTTCGTGCACACGAATGTGTGATAAATTGTAGACAGACAGCCAGACTGACTGACTTGCAATCCGTCATATTTGACTGCACGGCTCAATATCTTTCAGCAGTAACAATGGAGTTCTAGTGTTGTTCCGCACTATAAGCTAATCTGGTTTTATTGACAATTAGTGGAATGGGCACTCGAATTATTTCTGCACGTAGTACAGACGCTAAAACATTTATTGCTTGCGTTTAGACAAACTGAAAAAATGCTCAATTCGCGGTTGACGTATCGGAAACCGCAGACGTCGATATTGCAAATTAAGGTAATAAACTCCAACTCGACGATATTTTGTCCAGAATAATAAGCAGTTTCAGGAAAGACTTACGAAAGTAAGACTTTAATTAATTAATGCTATATTGAAATGCAGTACCTTGGGCAATTGCACAGAGCATTGCAAAGGTTGGGCCTGCATAGATTCCGTAACTTAAAATACATAATACAAGAATATATCACGTATATTAATCTTTACCATGTTTCTTCCTTCGTTGACGACACAAGCTGATGCATTCTGAAATGGACATTCTCTTTTTCATAAAGACATCACCATCAAACGAGGTGACAAAATGAACGAGTGCGTCATTTGGATAATGTTAAATGTTTCGGTGTCATTAATCACCGTGTTTCACATATCTCCGCTCCACTCACTCTCTTCGCCGGAATGAAAACTACCAAACGGCCGCACTGCACTGTCACAACTGGAAAACATTCGGCTACACGACTGCCAGGGCTCTGCTATGCTGAGTATAAAGTCTATATATAATTTCATCTGCTCTACAAACACGCAGTATACCTCCAATATATAGGCTTGCGCTCTTGGCGACAAGTGTATGAGAATCGAAAGCAATATATCTCCAAGTAAGAATATGGCAATAGTCACTTTTCTTCCTGCGACAAACTGGACACAATTGGTTTACGCGTTGTAATTTACTGTGTAACACAAAACGTTTCTATGAACGTTTTCTTTTAACTTAAAGGCCGGGGACTCTATCCTCGGGATCAAGTTTGCTCTGGTCTGTAAGGGGATAACGGAGGTGACGTTGCCTTTTGTATTCCATTGAAATTGTTATCTTAGCTAGTAAGTAAATTTCCCAGCAAGACAATCTGATGGCTGATACCGACTTTTAATCAAACTTGAATGGTTTTTTTTTTGAATCAATGAGATAATCAACCGATCGATCAATCGTTCAATCAATCAATCGATCGGCCAAAATTCCTGAAAGTGGAAACATTCGAAAGCGTTCGCAGTGACGCAAAATATGTTGAATCGTACGGCAGACAAGTGTATACCAAGCAGTTGTATAGTTGGTATACTGGAGGGTATGTATGGTAAAGCAAACACAGCTAAGTGTTCGTGTAAATAATTCCAGATATTACGCCGCGATATGCTTTTTAAACATGGCTAACATCCTGAACAACATTTATGATAGCTGTAGGACCCTGAAGGATGTGTTTCCGGCGTATTGATTTTAGAAGAGATCTGATCGTTAAATTAAATACCGGGGCAAATACATGGCTATTCATCACATAGCTTTGAGGGTCTTCACCTCTCATATATTTCATCTGTGTATTTAAGTGCGTGTGTACTTTTTGGTATTAATATTTAAATGTCAGTTCACTTTCAGTGCAGAGTAAAACTGAGAAAAAAAATCCTCATTTACTTTGGTTTCCCTTATTTTATTAAAATCCCAAAACACCAGGTTTCAATGTATGTTCTTGATTGATGATGAAAGCATGAAAACCAACGCCGTCGGGCAAGTGGCTCATTATTATGCATGACGTTGCGTCCCGTCTTCAATGGTTAAACTGCATTTTCTTGTACAAGGATGGTTCTAGTTATCGAGGGATTAGACGGAAGGATTAACAAGGATAGCGCCAGATAAAGACACATTACACAGAGATATTAATCACAAATTCGAAAGGGGTTGGTGCAAATTGGAACACACTTAAAACATCGTCTCAGAGAAATATTTAAACTAACACCGAGTCGTTCTCGAAAGCTCGAAGCGTAATGGAATGAAATTGAATAAAAATTTCAGCGAAATATCTAAACCCGATATTTTTTAGCCTAAAAGAATAAACTTTTAAAAATTTCACAATCAGATGTCTTATTTTTTTTAAGTTTTGGATTTACAATGGGTATTAACTTCAGCGTTTGAATTAAAAAAGACTTCGCCTGGCCCAACTTTTCAAATGATGCTCCATTTGTTGCTGTAATGAAAGCATAGACTGGGATTCACCGGCAAAAAACATTTAACCCTAACTATTCTTTTACAAATTACACGGCACAGAAATGGCTTCACTTAGTCTAAATAAGCTCCGTGGGATTTCATCCAATGACTTGAAACTCGCATATTTCCTTCAGAATTGATTTTGCTCGAGCGCACAATCCCGGCCTCTTCGGTTTTCAAAGAATACAGGCGAATTATTACTCCATGCTAAGACGCTTAACATTTGCGTTTCAATTTTGATAATTCTGCTCGGAAACGTTAATGGAAAAGGAAGTCACCCGGGGGTCAGTGCTGCCAGATGATGCGGAATGCGAATCTGCTAAATTGCCAAGTCTCAACAACACTCTCCTCAGCAAGTTAGAATCAGAACGAGGCTTCTCGACGGAGTGAAAACAAAGAGAACCGGGTTTTATCGTAAATATTTGTGTAATACCCGTCCTTATTAGCAAAGGATAACACAGTCAACAGACAATAAACGGAATTAGGGCGCTCAGCTTCAGAATCCAAAATATGGGATTAAAGTTTTTTGGATTTGCATGTTAAGTTTATATCGTCAGTGCAAATGATTTCATTCCCGCGTTGTGATTTAGTATTCATAAGAACATGTATCGTGTTAATCCCTTCTTACTTTCAGTTCGTGATGTTTTGCTCATTTCACGTTTTACAGTTTGTATTTGATTGATTCATATGAATGACAGCGCGAAATGAACGTCATATATTTAATTAAACACTTCTCGGTTGCCAAGGAGACGATCACCTGACGGAGACGCGTGAAATTTTCAGCTGGTGTTCGGCGACCAGTGTAAACCTCGCTTAAGAAAAGGCCCGCTTCTGACTCTATATTTTGACTTACCTGTCTTCCAAACTGAGTGCCGAATTCGACTTGAATGTATTTATGACGCACTAAAAATGAAAACTAGAAGTAATTAACTTAATGAAATTTTCCAAGTTGGTTTTAGGTTTCTAATGGTAAGCACGAAGAAAAAGGAACACTGTATCAAGGCTTCCTGCACATGAGCAGCAATTAATCGCCGTATACATACACTGATTCTGTGATATATTCTGGTATCGCAGGCGGATCCTTGGGTTGCCTCTACAGTTTTACGCCGGATGGGTAGATCTGTAGACCAAGTTGATTCCCATGTGTCGAGTCCACGAGTGAGGAAAACTCTGCTTCTTAAAGTTCCATTAGCTGTATCTTGTGGCGATTTTTCCGTTAGTTTTGATTGAAATGATCACTGGCTCATGTTGAATAGCCTGTAAAATAACAGAGAATCGCATATCATTCGGAAACATTACGTGCCCTACAACTAAATAACAAGTGATTTTACAACGAAATTTTCAATTTTTGTCCGGACAGAAATACAAACTCTGTTGACACGCAGATTACAACGTAGGCATTCTACTGCACCTGCACGAGCCATTTACAGCAATTTCAAAATAAATAGTCATTACTTATGCCCGGTACTTACGTCGTAGTCCATTGTCCGAGCACGTTGCGTAGCCAGATGTCTGGCAATCCACGACGCAATGAACATCTCGCGTGATCGCGGCGTCACCATATCTGCGTTCTCCCCAGCACGCTGAGCATGCCAGACGTCAACAAACGAGCTCGGAAGGGCAACACGTTTAAACAAAAATTAGCAGTTTTATGTGGCTATAACATCACTAATCATGTTTGTTTCTTCGTAAAACAACATTTTGCAACAAATATGAGCCTCCAACATGGAATTTTCCGAGGTAGAAAATGGTCAAAAGTTACAAATAATGGCCCTTTAAAGCATGTTGAGATACAGTGTTGACCTTGTAAACTTAGTCTGTACACGTGTAGACTGCCTTCAATGTTATTGTTGAAAAGTGAATTCTGATCTGAACGTGCTTTGGGGAATAGAACAAGAACTTTCAATTGACACACAAAACAAAAATGGTAAGAAAACTAATCAAAAGTTACAGCTACTGCAACTTTAAGTAAATAAACAGAAGTTCATCCGCTTTACGATATTAGGCGCAACATGGTATCTTTTTTCGCTCGGCATGAAAACCTTTGAGTCATAGACTTTTGATTGTGTGTACGCTTGTGGCTGATATTCAAAACTACGCAATGAGTTCTGATATTGTACCCCACAAGTTTTCGTGTTGGTTTTTCTGTCAGTTTCAATTTAAATGCAAAAGGAGCATTTTCTCTGCTAGAATCAGTGGGAAAGCAGACTCGATGTGTTCGCACTCTCTATCCAATCATCGCGGCTGTCTGTACACTTATTTCCAATTGTCTGAAGTGCAAAATCACCTTCCGTTGCGAACGCCATCGAAGCATCATCTGACCTTTTCGGCGAACCGCAAAAACGCTAGAAACGTTGAAAGGCTGTATTTTTTGACAGGCGGCAGCTAGGGAAAAAGAGATAGAAATATAAAATTGCCACGACACACAATTCGACCAAGCTTGTTTTTTTAGTATGAGGAACGTGCACAGTGTGAAAAGCTCATCAGTTTTATATTTATATACAGATTATCCAGATTTTAATGGTAAATCTTGCCTTCGGCATAGCGACTATGTAAATATGAGTTAACCTTTTAAGTCCTTGAATATCTAGATTAAGAACATGTTTAGTTTGTTCATCGCCTTTTTGCGGTTTGCCACCAGCATAGCAATTATAGTCTCTGTGAAATAGCACGCTTCAGACAACATCGTGGAATCAAGGTCGCTCTCTCTTTCTCTGTGGCTTTTTTCCTCACAGGTGTAATTTACTGCGTTGCGTCATCTATATGCGTCCCCTGATTAGATAAAAGTACTTACGTTATATCCAGACTGTGAAAATGCCTCCTTAATGAAGACACACGATTGGCTTAATATGGTAAAAGGGAATTCGTCGTGAAACGAGGCTGACGGCCATTGTACTGAATTGATATTATTACAACACATGTATCCCTCCAAAAACGAATTTGGTTTATAGTTTGACATGCCCAGTTTACAGGTCCTTTGATTTCGGAGCCTTTCAAATTGGTTCTCGGCATCTCCTATCAACATCTCCATGACAACGGAGAGTTTATGCCTGAAGTAAATCCTCATATCGAAGTCTTTCATTCCGATGATGAAGCTAATAAGTATAATAGTGTAATAAATATCTTAAGACTTCATTCTGAAAGTTAACGAAATCATTTGCTCGTCGTCTGCGCTATCTGCATATTGAACTTTTGTAGTCATAAATGCAAAATTACAATTTCGGCCAAGTACGATATTTCTCACCAAGGCGGCAATCGACCATTTCTGCGCTTCACCGAAATCGCGCGAGACTTTGATTTCCTGCTCGTTGCGAGATTTTGTGAGAATTTTACATACCAAGTAACGGTCGATTGCAAACCGTGTGAAACAAGTATATGGCGTGGTCTTAATTGAGTAAATTGTGCATTCATCAACTCTGTGTATAACATGGTGTTTGTCCCGTGTCGCGAGACAGTTCTTTGAAACAAAATAGCCAGGCAAGATCTCATAAAAGCATTGAAAAAAATTTAGCAAGCTATTTAAAGCTAGATATCACTTGCATTATGTAATGGAATTCCCATCCGCGAGATTAATTGCTAAATATGCAGTACATTTTCTTATAAGTTTTAATGATTAGTGTTACCCACACTGAACAGATTCTTGCTCAGTGTTTTATCCTTCCTCGGTCACAGTTTGTTGTTTGGTTTTCGTGGTTGTTATAATAATGGAATCGTCCCACACAATTTGGGGCACGCGCTTGCAACTAGCGTAGCGTTTGTTGCGTTCGCGTGGACGTAATACGAAGAAAAAATTAATCTATGCACCAGTACTTTGGCTAGGCATTCAGATGGCAATGCTATTTCCTTTCATTTGCTCTGAAGTCGTCTGATAATTAAAAAAGAAACAGAGATACCTTTTACCTGGACTGTTCAGTATTCATGTGAATGACGTTTGATCAAAAATAACATTTTTTTTCAGCACACCATCCCTGCCTTGATTTCTGTAAGATCATGAGGTCGGAGAGCAAATACACCCGTGGCCACTTTAGTGTTGATCAAGCCTGTCTGGTGCAAGCAGAAATTCTGTCTGCATAAGGGTGATAAAACGGTTACTTTACCCTGTATCAGTGGTGATAATGATACTACCAGTACCTCATGGACACGCCGATTAGCCTGAAATTACGGAGTGATTATAAAATACACTGTATACAAATGATGTTGACCACAGCATTTGCCCTATCAGTATTTAGTTTCAGGTAAAACTCATGTGTTTCAAATGCAGTCAGTGTTACAGAACATCACACATTTTTGCCGATTTCAATATTGCAGTGAATGAATACCAATGATACTATAGGGTGTATCGTAAGTGTCGTGTTCAGTCTTTGTTCAGACGCGGGAATTGAGAAAATGCCACTTTGAAAATGTTAGCAATTAAATTACAGACATCGCCCGTCTTGACTGCAAAACTTTCGAAATAAACTAAGCCATGTTTCTTTCCTACAAACCGTGAATAAAATTATACTCCAATTTCACTTGGTACGGAAAGGTAAGAGTAAAGTACAGTCGGGGTAGCGTTTTACATGTACATGTATTCACATGTGTGTAACCATGAACGACACTTTTCTCATCCCGGTTGAAGGGAACCTGTCCTGATACATGTATATCTCTTCCAAACTTTTCTGGCTCCCTCCACGCTTATCTTAAAACGGTCGCTTGCTTGTTTTTTTGTAGCTCCTAGTGATACCTCGCTAGATGCCAAATTGCCACCACAATTAATGTCTTATATTTTGAACAATCAAGCTGCCCACGTCCTTACTGAAGGATTTTCCCGTATGATATTCGCGACCGTTGTTATTGATGTTCATTGTCGGAGTGCATGCAGACTTACAGCGTGTCTACAGTGCAGTGTTGTGATCAATTTGAATTGGGCAGGCGAGACATTTTAGTAGAACGTTATCTCAATCCTAACAGTGGGGTGCCGATAGTGAACCTTACATTTATTACACCGACCACCACTTTGTTTCGTTTATACAAACAGAATTTCTGCTTGCACCAGACAAGCTTTATCAACACTAAAGTGGCCACGGGTGTATCATTCTGTACGTTCATGGGGAGAGAGAGCATTCATGCAGTCACTAATTCGCAAAAGCCCTGCGAGGACAGAACTACAGTAAATGCATAAAATTGTATTGGTACTTTTTTAAATAAGCCTGTCGTTACTACCTCGAAATTTTCTAAAACTAGAAAAGTGAGCTACCAATTGGAAGTCAAATGTCGTAAAAGGGCTGATAACTACCCGCAGTGGTAAGCTACCTTCGGGACTAGGAAAAACTTCATGCCTGCTGTCGCCCATAGTCAAATCAGCTCTAGTGACTAAGCTTTTTGCCTTTGTACTTAATTCCTTCAGCTTCGATACATGAAAAGGGCCACGTAAGCTTACTTGTTCGTAGTCGTGTACAAATAGTCACAAGACAGACAAACAGCCATGATGAAAGTACACGATACCCCGGCTCAGGATTTTTTGAGGCCTTGAATAATTTATGAGTTTAAGTTATCATAACGTGAGTCGACTTGAAGATTTCACTGTATTGCTTCTTCCACCTTTCTGAATCGTAAGCTGTATCGGATCCTTGCCAAGGAAAATACTTGCTCAAATATCTTTTATTTTAAGTAGTATGCGCCTCGAAAGTGAAAGACTTAAACCTTTGCTGAAACTTTCCTTAATTTATTTTTTTATTTATTTATTTATTCATTCTGACATCCAACAGGCATAGCCCAATAACTGGATGCAAACAGAGAAAAATTAAAACATGAGAAAGACAAATTACAACATGCAGAAACTAATTTAAAAAAAGGCACTAAACAAATAACAACAGAGACTGACAAACATCAAAAACTCTCGACAGTAAAATGACTATCAGCAAGAGATAATAAAACAGATGACACTTGTGTTTTAAAAGTACTAAGACTGGTAAACAAATCAATATCAAAACGATAGACACTATTTAAAAGTGACATTGCCCGAGACGAAAAACAATATTTAGACAGGTTAACGCGGTGAGTTGGAATCCGGAAAAGGTCAGAAGACCTGAGACGCCTTGGGGGCACAAAGAAAGTGAAGGAGCTATTAATATCCGGACAATCGGTAATAAAATTGACACACTTGTGAATAAAACAAAGATCTAAAACTTGACGACGAATAAAAAGAGGCGAAAGTTTAAAATAAGAACATAATGTAAAATAATTATCAACATTGTACTCCACACCCTCCTTAAAACAAAGAAATTTAATAAATTTCTTCTGAACTCGTTCAATTTTGTCAATGTACGACTTCTGGTGTGGAGACCACACTACTGAACAATACTCAAGGATACTCCTAACAAGTGCAATGTAAATACTTTTGATGGCAGTGGTATTAGTGAAGTCGCAGCAAGTCCGTTTAATAAAACCGACCAATTGATGTGCTCTTTTGATTGTGCAATTGATGTGATGTACAAAGGAATCTTTCAACCATTCTCTTTCAAAATCAAGAACAAAAATCGGGGGTCACCAAATTTTAGTACTAGAGAAAGAAATAACCCAAGATTAACCGATATTTGAAATTCAAAATGGCCGCCATCTCTGTGTTAACTCTATGAAGAACAATAAAATTTTCGAATTTCGAAAAACTAAGCATGTGAAAAGTTTTCTTACACCAAGAGCTGTAAAATGAACCCCCACAAGTGGTATATCAGAAAAGAATTGAAAAAGTTTGAGAGTCCAAATATCTGTCCCCGAGGCGCATTCTACCTTAAGTCATCAAATCTATTCTTTTATATCATTGCAGTGCGTTAATACTGTGGGCTAGTTTCTGATTTAGATCTACGATGCTGAAGCACTCAGTCAACTATCTAGTAGATGTAACCTTTTTTATGAATCTTCCTATATTTTGTTCCGTGTGTAAACTATGTAGCTGTTCTACACCGCAATACATGTCGAAATGCAGATGATCTTAATCATGCTAATGTTGTCTATGTGAGCTTAAATTCAATTAATTTGAAAACGATGACAGTACTTTGTAATACGTAGATTGCAAGGCTCATCCTTGGTGTTTAAATGTACTTATGCGGGAAACACGATTGGAACTAATTTGGGATAATTGGATCTTCATATTTTTCAAATTTCTCAAACGTCGGTGTCAGGCGCCATGTTGCAATGTTATTGCAACGTTGCAACGCCATGTTGCAATGTTATATGCGCCAAATGTCGCAATGTTACAAATTACTCATAAAAACAAGTGTATAACTTAAAAGGAAAAGCAAATGAGCTTACATTTTCAGATTAAACCGACATTACTTCACCATCCAATTATCCAAAATTAGTTCAAATCGTGTTGGGAGAAGAATGAGAAAGTGCTCTTGTTTTATAACAATGAAACTATTGAAAAGTGTCACAGCTTTTGTGCTTTTCAGAGTATGGATTTTAAAATCAAGGCCAAGTGTAGCTTTGCATTTGCACTGACTCGGTTCAACCCTTACCGCTTCGGTGGAAAAAAATGAAATCGTCCACTGCACTGTACCACAGAGTAACATATAGACAGAGTGGCAACACTTGCATGCCTTTTGTTCCATGGTCGTCTCGGTAGACTATTGGCTTTTCATATTAAAATGAGCTTCAAAGGTGTTAAACTTTTTGGAGGCTTGGTTTGTGGTTGATAATTACACGAGATTATGCGACACATACGACGAGGTGGCACGTACTGCCAGTCGCGTAGCAACCATAGTTACTTTATGAGCTCTCAGGCCAGAAACACTGCCTCACGCCAATCAAAACATAACACGCCAGCAGTTTCATAAACATGTCCTTTCTTGGCGCACGTGTAAAAGACGGTATGACTGACCGTAAACCATTGAGTAAAACCAGACAGTATCGATAAAAGACTTTCAAATTTGGTTCAAACACACTCATTATACATTCATAAAAATATGAGAGGAATTTTTAAAACGGTAAAACCCACTTTCCTGAAGCTCAAAACACTCCCGTTTTCGCCAGCACATCAATTCCGATCAGCACCACACGACAACAACAACACAAGCTTTGTCGAACATGCTTTCGCTTAACAATTGGTAAAAATACGAAAATTACCGAAGGGTGCATGGTCGGCACTCTTCGGAAAAGAGAGCCAAGAGCTTCGTGAGGCGAGGCAAACATGGATTGCTTACGTAACCGCTTCACGCCTTAAACAATAGCTGTTGCCACTCTGTCTATGATATTACTCTGTGACTGTACACTGCCACATGACGACACTAAAATGACTTATCGCCGCCACATGACGACACTTATAGATGGCTCATAAAAAAACATTTAAAAAAAAAAACTGACATCATCTACGATATTTCAGGTCAGGTTTCATCTGCCGTACAATACAAACACTATGCTTGCCACAACACAAAAACCCGTCGTTAGTTAGTTTATGTAGCAAATGAATTGATACAACTAGGCTTATCGATCTCTCGCGCCACTGTGGATTCATTCTTGGCCTCTCTGACATTTCTGTTCACGTAAAGTGTCCAGGTGAAAAGATAAATCAATCGTTCTCATCTCAAGCCCTCGCTTCGCATGATAATACTGTTAAAACATTGGTTATTCCATGGCCTTGATATTAAACTGTTTTCGCTGATAGATGAAATAAAGCCACATTAAAATTTCTTGATAAAATATCAAATAACAATAAAACTTCCATTTTTTACTTGTGAAGCAGTGAATTCAAACCCAATTAAAAAGCATAAAACATGAAAATAGAGAAAATGAATGCCCTGTAGAAATCAAGAATTTTATTTTAATCAAGAATTTTATTTTACAGAATCAATAAAAAATATATCATAATTATTTATTATATATATTGACGTTAAAAATCACGGGGCTATTCAACTTAGACTAATATACAGCTCGAAAGTGAAAGTTTTAATATTTTCTTCAATCTCTGTTTAGGAAACATTTAAAGTGTTCCCTTTCGCGGTTATTAAAAGTAAGGATTACTGTTTAAGTAATTTATGCGGGTCCGAGATGTGATTTATTTCGGATGAGCCAATCCTTGAAATTCAAGATGACCGCCGGTTTTTGTTACGTTCACACTACAGCGTTTTCGTTTAGGTCGTCTCTGAGCCGGCCCTAATATGGGTTTAAAAGAGCCTATGTTAAAGCGATGTATCGACTCTGTAATGGCCTGGGACGGCCTAATTTATGTCGAGTCAGGGATAGTTTCAGACAGGGTCGACACAAATTTGGATAAGGATAAGAATATTAAGGATATCTATTTCCCAATAGAACAGAAAAGAAAAATAGAAAACTACAGACACATTAAGGATTAGTAAATTGGGTAAAGACTAAAAATATCATACTAATCGAGTCCATCCCCTATCATTCACAATTGCTGAATATATCATTTTGTCATAGAGCGCTATGTTGAACATGTAGCCTGGCTGTTTGAAATAAATTCTATATCAATATAAGTACATAAATTATAAAACTTCGTGGTAGAAATAATATACACGACAGACTGGCAAGTACCATGTTAGATAAACAAGAGATGATGTTTCAAGTCTCTTTTAATTGTTTATTTGGATTTCACAGATCTTATACTTTCTGGGATTTGGTTCCAGAGTGTAACAAAGGAGTAATTCATTGAAAATTGTCTTATATTAGTGGTATATTTAGGGATAAGAAGATTTCCCTTATCTTACGGCCAAGTAGGATACATATATTTAATACTTGTAAAGGAACAAGAAATTTCTGGAGGAAAATTCCCGCTTATGTTATAATAAACAAAATGTTTGCGATCGGGCCAAAAATGCACGTGTAAACGATTAAGTCCCCCGGCCTACTTGATGCCCTAAGGTTTGGCCATGGCCCAGAGCGACGCTGATAAGTGACTGAGATGTGGCGGATTCAAATCCAGTGTGAACACGGCACAACATTTTCTCATCTAATCATGATCTTGCGCTGGCCCAGAGACGGCCCTTGGCCCGAGTGTGAACACAGCATATGTTGCAAGTTGAGTCTGTGGGATAACGCCAACGTTTCAGCATCCCAGAAAAAGGGAGATGAAATGTTACATGTTTCAATAGTTTCAAAATGAGTCCATGAGTTATGGACCAACGGCGTTTTGTGTGATTTCGAACAGCCCAAATATTGGTCCATTCTACCATTACGAAAACCAAACGTTTTGGCGATCGTACACACGTCATATTATTTTTCTTGCAGGGAAGACGTCCATGGAAAACAAAAGAGCTTTGCTGAACCAGTTGTTTGGCGGTAGCTTTGATTCCTCCTTCCGCCCCGTTATCAATGAGACCGATCCATTGGTCGTCACTATGGTGTACACACCTGAACAGATAGTCGGTTTGGTGAGTAGACTGATAACAATTCTCTACGCCATGCCATGTCATTGCAGCCGACTAAATCTATTTTTGTTGGTGCTGTGCGCATACAACATGCGTATAATCTTACCATGGGTCGCTTTCGGTAGAAGAAGCGATTGTTGTTACACGCATAACATCACTTGCTCACACCTCATGGATGGTCTATGCATGACCAATAAGTTGGTCAAGGACGATACTTTTAAAATGAAATTCGTCCATCGTTTGTCTGGGCAACAAGGAACGAGTTATAAATATCTGCTGCACAGACATAACAGGCTGCCCAAAATAGCGGTGTCATCAATCAAAGCACCTTAGAACATTATTCTCTTTCCAACAAGCTGTGCCGATCAACATAATAATGACGCAACTTAGTGAATTTTCTACCGTGGGTGGGTGTATGGCTCTGCGGGTGGGTGGAATTGTTCCCGAGGCTATCTGAAGCTTTGTTTAGCGATATGTTTATTTCTTTGATCTACTATGTAGGTGATGTGTGATAGCGAGTATTTATGTGTTTTCTTTCATTTATATTAAATGTTATAATTGTATTAATGATTTTCATTACAATTCTTTTTGAACATGTCTTTCAGAAAGAAAAAAAATCGTTTGCTCCAGAATTAAACATGGGGGACTGTCAGATAATAATTAAGAAAGATACCTCTCGATATTTCGATATTTTGATGGATGACCGCGTCATCGTGGGAGGGTGCCCTTCAAGTTTTTATTTACGCCATGTGTGCAGGCAGATTGTGTGCACATTTTTGAAAATCTATTTTTTTTTTAATATCTGCTAGTTTCAAAAGAAGCCGACATGATTTTTCACAAAAAATATCCCCGTGGATATTTGCACATCGTTGACCAGCCGTCTTAAGATCAAACGAAACAGCTCTAATCTGCCAAGCAGTTGTTGAATCCTGACCTCTAACTGTTGACCTTATACAACGACGCCTTCTAGAGTTTAATCATAAAATTCATGTGTAGTAACGCGCATTTATTTTTTTCCTCTTTTATGCAAGGATGAAAGCAGGCAGATATTGTCGACGGCAGCTTTTGTCCAGATGGTGAGTCAGCGTTCGATTTTCTGTCAATGTTATTAAGGTAGAATGCGCCCCGGGGACACAAATTCAAACTCTCAATTTTTTACAACACTTCACTGCTGTGTCATTTGTTTGTACTTGGTAATTTGTATCTGCGAGGTTACTGCAGCGTATAGAGTCAGAGAGAAGTTGTTGGAGTGATGAGTACTGTTCGGCCGTGAAAAAAACGGGAAAAATAGATGCAGTACATTGATTCAGAGTAATGCTACAGGGAGCATAATAGTAGATCCTTCTGCTGCATGCTGGATGTGCCACAAAGTTTTGTACATACCGGTAAGTTACAAATCGCGGCGACGTGACTCGAATTTCTCACGCGTATAGGAAAGATTCTCTCTGGCTCCCAGGTCAATTACTTCATATAGAAGAGTAAAGGTTCAGCCATCCGTCCTGCAACGATATTTTAGAGGGCAACTAATTAATTATTCACAAGAGTAGAAGTAGTCCCTCTGGTGTTCCCTAGCTGCCCACCGACAAAATCGCAAGATTCGAACAAATCGGTCGAAAGTCGCAAATGAACGCAGACAACGTCCTAAATAGACTGTGACACCTACATAATGGCGCATTAGGTACATGCATTCGACACATTTCTCGACAGTGAAAGTGAGTCTACGTTCAAGACACGCTAAAACATCAGAACATATTAACTTCAATAATTATGATCGACTGCAATCTATCACCGGACACCAACATCAGATGTTTGCGCCTATACTTCTAAGCGTCGTATGCCCCAGCCGTGGAGACTTCGTCATACAATTTTTAACATGGCATCGGGTCGGTAATCGTGGGAAAATCATCGCAGGAAATAATGTTTGGAGGCGCTTGGCGTTCATTCATTCAGTTCCATTTCCATTCTTGCCAGTCTTTTGTTCAATTGGACTTTGAATTATCTGACAGTCTACCAATATCGTCATCAACTTCACATTGCGGCCAACAACTGTAGGATATGCTTTACACCTGCGAAGTGTGATATCTTCTTCTCTTGTGTCAGTATTTGGAGATTATTTTTAAGATAAACCATGTAAAACCACACACTTTTTCTCATAAATTATATCTGATATAAATGGAAACTGGAAGTAAGTCGTTTGGCAGACGATAATAATCAGTACTCCTATGGGAGTCTATCGCCCGCCATGCCAGTTATCTTTCGTTTTAGATCATCCCAACATACGCAAGTCATGACGTCAGCATGAGACCATTACTATTGTCAGAGTTCATAGGTCACACAGAATAATCTAGCTCTGTCTCCACGGTTCATTCCTGAGAAATGAGAGCGCACCACTGATCAGAGCCGTGTTGAGAAGTTATACTGGCCCCGTGAAAGCCATGCCACTCTGTGATATGCATTTATTTACAGTTTCACATAATTTTAATGTAATCTATCCGTTGGCCTAACAGCGGGTACAATTCTCCAAAGATTAATCGTTCCGTGACAGTTAAGTCATGTACAAGTGGGTCTTAGGCTCATATGAAGAAACAAGAGCATACAATGTCATCTTTCAAGACACTACAATATAGGGTCGTCATCGCTTTCAATCACAACATCAATCAAACTTAAACTTGCTCAGCTCGATCTGGAATCAGCATTTTGGAAATAAACTGACTCCAACCATGTTGCAATATGATTGACGTCCGTCCGACGTTTCTTACTTGATCCATGAAATGTTGTTAATGTACAGTCCAGAAAATGTCACGGTGTCACCATAATGCTCCTCGACGATAGATATTCTGTTCTACAATAGTTTTCCGATATATCACTTTAGTGCGTTCATTTTCAAGGTCTTAGGGTAAATACAATTTTCACCCGTTATTTTTGAGAAAAATCGAAAATGTGTTTTTCCGGTATTTAACGCAGATATAGCGGCCATATTAAATTTCAAGTATCGGTAAAATTAAAGCACTGTGTTTCTCTCGTGCCAAAGTTTGCACGTTGATCCAGTGATTCATCTTCGTGATTTCGAAAGAGGATGATTGAAAGTTTGTCAGAGGAAATTTGGAGCAAAATATTAAGTCGTTCACTTTCGAGGTGCGTGACCTTGAAGAATGAGATGTATTAGTACTTTGATACTCGTGTGTAGTTCATGAGTTTTAATTTCGGTAATTGGGGTAAGATTTAATTGGAAATCTCCTCATTTCACGAAAGAACTCTACAATGGATACTGAAAAAACCCCTCCCGTACATGTCGTTTACAATTTCGCGGATTCTCATGATATAATTCAAAACTCCGTTGATAAAGTGGCAATTTTTATACATGCAAATGTATGTATAACAGCGATTTTCAAAGGAAAGAAAAGTAAAGCAAGTTAAGAAAATTGGACTTAATGTTGCAAGTGCGCTATCGATCGGGCAAACCATTTTGTGAGCATTAAAATGATCAGTTTTCGAAAGGAGGTCTTAAAAATAAATGAGTATTGTGCACTGAATTCGATATTAGGAAGGTGTTGATCCGCAACAGTAATATCAAACCTGTCGAGAAAACTTTAGGAATACTCTGTTGCTTTCCCAGAGAGATAGAGGCTACCAAAATTAAACGAATCAACAGATTCATTAATCTTAGAAGGAGATTAGCCTTTCCGATGTTACGGTGAAGTGTACATGCATTTTTTTATATTTATAACGTTATTCTAGTCGATAAAACCCCGTCCAGGTTTACGCCGATGTGAATGACTGCAGCAGAATGCGAAAAGAGCATTCTCGAATCTCGGCTTTATCTCCGAATGCGGTACATGCTATTTGTTTCTCAACTTAACAGACGTTCAGCTTTATCGAGTCTTCAGGGGATTACGGCGTCTCGGCGGCTTGACGAAAACTCTAGAGACCGTAAAGGTTGGGCACACTATCGCATTAAACCATATGCGGCTGTTCAGAAGTCACCGAAAGAGCCTCCACTAAACCAACCATTTTACTATTTTTGCGAAATATTTCATCCAAATGAAGAATAGTTTGAAACACTTTCCGTAATGTGCATTATTTTTACATTCTTGTGTCAACCATGTTTTTTTTTATGAAGGGACCGTGTGTCCAACCCATGTGGAGGTAGGAAGCGAGATGGTCAACCTAACACTTTGCCAGTCTTTAGTAATGCCAATGTGCTGTATGACGTGCAATTGAGTTGACTAGTACAATCCACAATGTAATAGGGTTTATGATGTCAAATGTCTAACGTGCGAGAGGAAAATTGAAAAACATGAAAATGCAGGCTTATTGCCGTGAACGAGTTTTTTTTTCTGCAGTCGCGAGTAAACGGCTGTTAGCTTGCACTCCAGTGTGAATCCACAAACTCCTGTTTTGATTATACGACAAGATCTCTTGACCTCTTCATTATTCCAAATGGAGAACGGAATTGGGACAGGAAGGCTTATTGACTAATCTGTGGACACCGTTAGCGAATAAGCGGATGAAATCATCACCTTTGGCCACAGTCCCCCTAGGCATGCTAGCAGATGAGTAAAAGGTGTCCAATGTAACCGATGTGCCCGGTGCTGGCTTCATCAACGTAATCCGTTAATGGTGTCCGAAGATAAGTCAACTAGCAAGTGTTTATCAGGCGATTCCATAGCTTATAAAGTGAATAACCAAAAGATGATTAGCAGGATGTCAGGTCGACACAACGAACACAGCACGGAAATGGCTTTACAATAATTTAGACGGACTACTTTATAGACAAGAGCGAAAAGGTACACCTTCCGCAGGGCTTTATGACTCTTAATATCCCAAATACGATTAATGTGCAGCATAAGCTATCCTGTACATTAACCTTCAAAGCCAGGGTATATCTTGTTCTTGCAATATTGTCAATTGTTACTGACACTGGCCATTTTTATGATATTATTTCTTTGTCTTCCATTGAAAGTCTTATCTAGTTAGTCAACCTGTTTTGAGATAACCCGGATGAACAACTCCGCGCCTTATGAATAAATTCGGATGTAGTTTGGTTATCTTGTAGATATTCCGTGGACAAAAAGAGGTTTGCCCCTCTTTGATCAGTCGACAGCGTTTCATATCATTCTCTTTCGGGTTGAAGAGCGGGTGTTTACAGTGATTGTGAGATGTATCGTATCGGACATAAGTACAAAACACAGATAGGATAGCGATGGTATGGGCGGTTATCTGAAAGAATACCGTTTACGAGTGCTCGATAAGAGAAATGTTATCTCGAGCGATTGACCTTTCTTTTGAAAAAGATGGCGAAGGAGGACAGAAGGTAAAATGCTCCGCGATGATAAGATGTGCCTCCTTTCATCCGATTGGGAAAAGGTTATACGACTTTGGATAAAAAACGGCGCTATCAAATTCTTCCCAATTACAGCTGTGGTAAGATGTAGCAAGTACCGGTGATTACCGCGAATTTTATCGGTCCACAAGCGTTGGTTTCATCCGCATTTTACAGCGCGTTATCTCAGCATGCTATCAACGCTTTTACGGGAGCTTGGAGGGAAAAAAGGTCATGTGGGTGTTTATAGCATATTGTGTGAGGCAATTGTAAGGCAATCAAACGCTTTACATCCTGTTTGAGATTGTTCTGCAAACCAATAGATCGACGGTAGAAAACCGCCCGCATTATCGACCGGCGTTTGAAAAGTACAGCTGACCTAAAGTCGGTCGAGATTTTGCTGTCTTGAGGGTTTTGAGTAAGGAGAGTTACCTTCGTGTAAACTGACGCTCTTCAGTGGCAGAACCTCATGTTTTGTCAGAATTGACGGGGATTCACCACTTTCAAAGTTGGGGAACAGTACAGGAACAGTCGCTTCAGCCAATATTAGACGATGGCCGATTCCTTGAACGACTCAGGGGATTATTGCATCATCGACAGAGCATATGTCTACCCTACCACGCATGACTGATAGAAAATGTGTCAATTTTTGCATTTGTCTCTTTAAATTTCCTCGAAAGCTTTAAATACGAGCAAAAACGTCTGACAATCAGTTACTCACGGACACGGCTGTCATGCCACTTAACAAGTCTTAATTTAATTTCTAGTATTAATTGTCATTTAAACGTGACGGAATCTTATTTTCTATGTGTTACAAAAGAAAAGCACTGGACCATATTTCCCCCATGCTATATACCAGAGATTGCCTAAGGGTTTCCTTCACGGTAAATAATTTTACACATACAAAAAATAATGAAAATTGAATGAATCATTTTACAAAATTGATTTTGAGAAAAGTGTTTGCAACGCCATTCTCATTAGCCTTGATCCATGCTGCACTCTTCAGTCTCGCCTTCTGCGTGAACTCGTTTGAACACAAAGTCCCCAGTTAAATTAACTTTAACAATATAGCGTTAGACCGAATTCCGAAGTTTAAATTTGCGAATGACGCTGAACAACTTTTAACAACAAAAATGAAACTTGTGTGTAGAATTCTGTTTTTCTGAACACATTTAAACCTGTCGAGTATTCAATATTTCAACATGTCAGATATACTTTGGCAAGTAAAAGATAATTGAGTCATGAATATTGTCATATTATCGAACCGTTATTTCCACATCAAAAAACTGGCGATAATTATGATAAGCACATAATCATACGATGATAATAATTATACACAGAGAATGGAAGCCAGTGTCTTTGGATCTAAATACAATCACCAGTATCTCCACAGTTGTTTGGATTACATCACAGCATGTAAAATCACAAAATCAAAATCACGAAAATGCATTGTCTTAAATTTCTAGAAAACAGTCCGACATGGCAAAGGGTATCTCTTTGTGAGAGAGGTAGCCGGTGAGTAAACACATTTGCACGGCGGCTGTCCGATCTTGAAAATAAAACCCCTTTAAAACTTTGATTCCATTAAAGATTCCTTGCAGCATCACTTGTGAGCAACTTGACCTCATTGTCGGATAGCCGTGAACTTCATCTCAATGAAGGCGTGATGGGATCTCATCCATCCACTTGGATATAGACGCCTCTTTAACGATGAACGACGCATGGATGGCTGTCCAGAAGCCTGAAGGCCCGAAATACAAATTGGATATTGACTTGTCTATGCCAAACAAAATCATATCGACAATTAAATAATGGCTATCACATATCCTGTGTGATAGAATCAGTTTTGTCGTAATTGGTTCTGATATAAAGGAAACTCATCTGTCCCCTTTGGTTTGCTTTCAACTTAAGAAGTCACGTAATGTCTAAAGATTCGCCTATATAAATTACCTGTCGGTGTGCATACACTTCAAACAGTTATTATCAATCATAAAAGTAATCTTTACAGCTTCCTTCGGATAGCATCGATTTTTCAGTAATTGGTTCAAGTGTCTTTTTTGAGTTTAGTGTCACATCGGAGAGTCGGCTTTATCTCTCTCTTTTTTCACTCATTTAAACATTGCCTGCAGAAACGACAGGTCATTAATTATGCATGAGAAAACTGCCTATTAACCGTGATCTCCTCCGTCTATTGTCGTATGGACTATCAATTGGCTTGGAAAGGAAGATCGTGTGTCAACGTACAAGCATGGACTTATAATCAAGTGACTGCTCTTTGTTGGCTGACGCTATTACAAAGGCTGTAAACATAGAACCTTACTGGGTCAAAAACACTGTCAAGAAAGCTAGGCAATACTTAGGTTGCAGTATATTTTACATGCAATCAAGGAAATATAACAAGGCACAAATCAATAATTTTTGGTTTTGTAAAAATGGAATAACTATCGATCAATTAACAAGCAAGAGAAAATCAACACCTGCATGTTCAGCAATGTTACTTGCCAAAGAGAAGTGCACCCCGACGCGATTATTAAAATTTGTTCGTTCGATATTTGGTTTCTGCGTACATAGATTTCTGTGACGCCGGTCACCTGTTGTTAATTTCATTTTAAGTTTATTTCTCGGATGTGTTCTTCTGTCTCTCTGGCAAATTGAAAATGAAGGGTGTAAAGTTTCGTCTAGGAAAGTACAAGCAAGTTTAACCCTTTGAGTGCTGTAATTTTTCCAACCAAAATTTCAGCGCAACATTTTATCAATTTTTGTGAATTTTTCTCTTTTTTTTTGATAATTTTGGATCAAATGGACAACACATTTCATTGGCTACAGTTTTCCTCCAAAATTTTGGCAAACATCTGAAAAAAAATTGGCTGGGGCACATTTTATAAAGGTGACAAAATTGACTTTGGCGCTCAAAGGGTTAAGTCTTTCGATTTCGAGGCGCGAATTACCTTTATAATCCAGGTTTTTTCTCAAATGCTGTCGCTGTACTTTTCCCACCAGAGATGGCGAGACCAATATCTCAGATGGAACGCAAGCGAATTTGGCGGCATACAAGTTTTGATCTTGGACAGTAAAAAGATATGGACGCCACCTATAGTTCTCCGTAACAGGTATGGCAATTGCCTGAGTAGAATGGGGTAATAGGGACGTTTTTGAACTAATAATTTCCCAATTTACTTAGCCAGTGTAGACATAGTAATCACAGAACGAGAAAACAGTCTTTGTCCTGTAGACTTCCAAACAAACACGCAAAACATATATTTGTTGCTCAATAAAAATATCAAAAAAGAATGTTTGATTTCGTGCACGTGATGTAGTCTAGTCACCCGATAACTTTAAAGAACTGAGTCACATAACTTCGTGAAATTGTTATGATTGGGGCGTCAGTGGTGGATATTCGGGAATAAAATTGTTTAGAATTTTAGATTTAGGTAATTTTCACGATCCGCCGAGACTTACATCGTGAGGACGCTCAAAGATTAACAATGCGTATGCCCGGACATTTTTATATTGACTGAGAAAATAAGTAACAAAAGCGAAAATATATATTTATCTCATCTTTACCAGATAAATGTTTTGGGTTTTTTTCATTTACAGTGCTAACAAAGGCCATTTTATGGTGGACACCATCGTATCAGTGTTCAACGATGGCAGCATTCTGTGGTATGCACTCGTTAATCTCAACACAGTCTGCACAATGGATTTCTTCTTCTTTCCAGTCGACACGCAGATCTGCACCCAGGAATTTGAAATGCGCATCCCGGCTGGACTCATCGGAATGGACTACTTGACTCTCCAACTGGACGAGGAAACGAGCATTCCGAACATGCGCAGTATCAACGCGGTCACCCGCCACTGGGAGCTGATCGGCATGCGCGTGTACACAGAGGAGGATCTTGTCTCCATAGTGCCGAGTTTCATCGTAGTGGCCGAGCTACACCTGCACAGGAAGTCTTTCTTCTACCTGATGAATTTTGTGATCCCTTGTGGACTTATATTCCTGCTCACTTTGTTCGGATTTCTGCTCCCGCCCGATTCGGGAGAAAAGGTAGGATGCAGTCCCTTCATGGTGGTAAGCGGGGGCTGAGAGAAGGACACCGTGGGAGATTATGCATGTAGAAACCGAAGACACCTGTGGAAGGTTTTGCTTTGCGCATGTCTTGCGCTTCGCTTTATTTGATACGGGTTGGACTTTGAAATCTTGGTATGGGTGACCTGAATGCTGATGTGCAATTTATTTCTTCGCTACAAGATTTTGATAATTTTTTTTGAGCACGCATGGCGTGCATACATTTCCCCCACTTTTTAAGAATGCAGTCATATGAATATTTCACGGTAAGAGAGCAAGGTTGCAAAATATCTTCACAGATTTTCTTTTTTCAATTTTCCCACCCGAGACCTGATGACGAATCCCTACAGTGTCAATTATATTTTGAATAGTCACAAACTGTTTCCTCATACGCCCTCCGCAATGACAAAGCAAATGCTGAAAGCATCTGTTAGTTACAAAGATCTGAACACTGTGCTGCTTCTATGTTCCTTACATGCCTTCCTTGCTCCTAAATCTACACTGCATATTTTCCGTCGTCACTATGGACCTTTTCAAAGAATATATTATGTATGTGTGCGTGCGTGTCATTCTTCGGTTGTACTACATAACAAAATACTACAAATGTCAACTAAACCCGAAACCATATGGCAAACCTTGTCAGAAAACCTGGAGAGAGGGCGATGTTCATTCTTCACTCACTCAAAATGCCTCATCTTACACAGGTTGGTCTGAGTGTCACCATCATACTGGTGTGTAATGCCATGGCCTACATGATTCCAGAAGCGGCTTCCGGTGTATCAATGTTGGGTGAGAATCTCTCTGATTTTGAACGCCACCAGCAGTCAACCAGACGACACTGTGTTCTGCTGTTCTCTCACAAGTGTAGACCACGGTCCTGTGCATAGACAGGGAAGGGGAAAACCGTGGAGGTAGCACTTGGTGTGCTACCTCCATGGGAAGACGGGTAACGCGGCTGCGGCAACGCAGTTAATACCGCACTTCGAGGGAAATTGCAGAAAGTCTGTTTTAGACCTCTTTTGTTAAACAGTGAACAGGCAAAGCTTTCCCCTTAGCTATTTCTGCTCAAATTTGACAGTGTCGCTCAGCCAGAGACTGTGTTAAGCTGTGAAATGTGCACTGTAGTTTTTCTCCAAGTCAAATCAAACTTTACTCGTTTCTCTAGATGTAATAATTTTTACGACAGTTTATTGTCGAGGAAGTCTGCGAGATGTCAGAATCGTAAAGAAGCGAAAATGCTAGGGTGTGGTTTTCGACGGGTTTCCTCTGTCGACTTGACCATTGTATTACCTAAAGTTCTGAACACTGCAAAAGAAAAGTTTGGATTAACTTTAAATGTGATTTCATCCTTTGATGTAAAACAAACAGATTTCTTTCACTTCGCAAGTCTATGTAGTTTTTAAATTGAAGTGACGGAAGTAATGCGACAGAAGTATTGCAATCGTAAAAACAAAGATTTGAAAATTTATACAATTGATTTATTTATTTGTTTGTTGATTTGTTTATTTATCTATTTTCGCTTAAGCTCTGGTAAACATCTTGACGATGATCTTGGTGGCGGTATTCACGGGAATGAACGTCATCGTCCTTAGATACTGGCACAGGAGCATGGAGGGCCACGAAGTGCCCGGATGGATGAAGACGTTGGTATTCAAATACATGGCGAAGGTGCTCTGCATGAAGAAAGAGTACCGGACTGTTACTGTACTCAAGAGAGGTGAGTTTGCAGTTCGAGCGGTGGGGGTGGGGGTTGGAAAAGTCTAAAGTCTACGGTGCGTTTGGTTGTGCTTTCTTGTGATTACAAACGTGATTGGAGAGTCATTCACGCAGTAAATGGACTAAATTACCAGCTTACATCATTAATCTTTGGAGCCGAACTGTTTATCAATAACGTCATCTCGCTGTGGCTGCCGAATTACTCCCACACACAGTAAATTTATCATAAGATTGAATTGCGTTTCTAGGAATTGGATAAAACGTGTTGAAAATAACCACATTCCTGTAAATGTTCTGATTCACAAGTTTAGGGGTCAGCCACGCCATGTCCGCTATCTCCAGTAGATATTGAAACATTGATATACTAGAAATAAAGTGAATATGAGATAGTGTATTAGACATACTTTGTTCAATCATTGATTTGGACAAAGTTAGTTTTGTTCTGCCTCTCTTGTTATTTTTTATACTGCGTTACTGTTGGGTTCGTGGATCACTCCAAGTTTGTGGGCACGTAAACATCAAAACAGAATAAACTGAAGAAATAAAACTTCAGCAGACTGTCGCGTTTGCGGTAGCCTGTCACACATATCGTTAGGGGAACGCGATTGGCCATCCAGTAACTGCTACCGAGAAAAGCCGAGCGATTGGAGGCCCAGTCCAGTAACTAATGCCGAAAAAAGCCGAACGACTGCGGGCTATTAGGTTCCTTTTGTAAATCAAAGACAAGATTAATGTATAGCGGTACCTTGTCAAAGATTATGATCAAGGAGTTCGCTGGCCATCTCATGACTTAGTATTTAAATTTCTAAAATAAAGCATTGAAGTTTAGGAGATATAAAAGTGATTACAGTATTTGTATTCTGATGCTTGAAAAAAGACTTCGTAATCAAATAGTTTTTTTGATGTCTATTTTCGTTCAGAAATAGAGGTGACGAATAATATTGAAGAAATAACGGACGACGCGCTGACCATTAACGTTTATTTATAAGCAAGGGCGAGACGAAAGCCAAAAATTAATTGGCGAGGCTTGCCGAGCCCGTTAATTTGGCTTTCCTCGAGCCCGCGCCCATAAATAAACGTTAATGGTGAGCGTGGAGTCTGTTATTTCAATTATATTATCAACGAACCCCGAAAACTGTCAAAATTTACGAAAATTTCCCGTGCGAACGACAACGGGGCCCCAGAACCTGTCAGTGAGTAGTGCGTGCGTTGCAAAAATTTTGCAAATCCGGAGATTTTTTTGAAAAAAAAAAGCGTCTAAACTTGGACGACAAATGCTCCATTTTATTTTGTGGTTGACTATGAATTTTGTACAAATGACAATTTTCGTTTTAACTGCAAAGTTACTATGTTTACGATATTATTCATATTCACGGGCATGAAAGCAAACCATTACTGTGTATTTTTGGACAGTCACGTGGTTCAGCTCGACCAATTAAAACGCGATGGACAGGGCATGGTAATATAATGCACAATTCATATCTTGCTTTTGTATAATATCAAGTTTATTTGTACGATTAGGTGCGAAGTCTTGTCGAAGAAACAGCGGAGTTTTCAATAATGGTTCTCGCGGAGCGATCTGTGTGTACAGCGAAGGCACGTGCGATCGTCGACTCCTGGAGAATGACGTGTACGAGCTGAAGAACATAGCGAATCAGAGGACGTCGTGCACGGCCCACAGCCAGGACGATTTGTCGGCTCCCATGATGGCGGACGTGCACACGGTCGACGACGGAAACAACCTGAACATGGGCAGCTGTTCAAAAAAATTAGACGACATCGAAAGGAGCCTTAAATACCTCGTGATGAAATCAATTGAAGACGAAAAGGATGGCAACATAGCCAAGGAGTGGAAAAAAGTCGCCATGGTTTTGAACCGCTTCTTTCTCTTCACGTATATTGCCCTCTGCTTACTGGCCCTCCTCTATCTCTTCCTGGAGATCAGCTACGTTCGCAGACGACAACCGGACAAATTGTGATGTCAGCGGAACATTTCTAGAAAGCCAAAGAGTGAGAAGGGACCTCTCGATAGTATTGTCAAGCAATAGTGTAATATGTAGCTCCGTTTCTGCTTTTGATTGAATTTTAAACGAGTCTCTCGAAAGGAAATCAGCCTAAACTATTTTTTCGATCCCGGTATTCGATAACCGTCGTGTTAGGCATTTTGGAAATGTTCAGTTAAGGTAGAATGCGCCTGGAGGACAAATATTTTTACAATACTATTTTTGGTCTACCAATTGTAGGTACTTATTTTGAAACCCGTTTTAAGAAAATCGAAGATAACATTATTCAACATGGTGGTAACATCAATATTGAGCTGGCGGCCATTTTGAATTCCATATGTCTGTACTTGGGTGATTCGTTTTCGAGCTGTAGTACCAAATTTGGCATGGTAACCCCTGGTATTTTTTCTTGATTTTGAAAGGGAATTGTTTAAATTTTCATCGAGGAAACGGTTTTAGAAAAAAATTGAGTCTCTCAATTTCGAGGCGCCGTATAGAAATTCAATAAGTTAATCATCACCAACAGGGATCTACAATCTACAACAAGCGTAGGCATAAACCCGTAGTCACTTACAGTTACCAAGTGACCGCAAATCATCATACTAGTATATCTTCAAAGGTTAAAGGTCAACTCTGGGGCAAAGGCTATTTTGAATTAGACCAACTCAGCCCAACATGGTGGTAACATCAATATTGAGCTGGCGGCCATTTTGAATTCCATATGTCTGTACTTGGGTGATTCGTTTTCGAGCTGTAGTACCAATTTGGCATGGTAACCCCTGGTATTTTTTCTTGATTTTGAAAGGGAATTGTTTAAATTTTCATCGAGGAAACGGTTTTAGAAAAAAATTGAGTCTCTCAATTTCGAGGCGCCGTATAGAAATTCAATAAGTTAATCATCACCAACAGGGATCTACAATCTACAACAAGCGTAGGCATAAACCCGTAGTCACTTACAGTTACCAAGTGACCGCAAATCATCATACTAGTATATCTTCAAAGGTTAAAGGTCAACTCTGGGGCAAAGGCTATTTTGAATTAGACCAACTCAGCCCAAAACCAACTCGGTTAAAATTCAACTTGAATCCTAGCAAAATATTTCATGAGTCCCAGTTTACTATTGTCGTGCGAGATTTGGATAAAAATGTTGCCTTGTCATATCTGAGCAATCAAATGTCCTGAAAAGCGAATAAAGAGTTGGTTTGTTTCAGCTTACAGTTTTGTGATAACCATATTGGTCTTGAACAGAGTTGTTTGAGCCCGTTAAATGGGGTTAAGTCTGAGTAAGAATTAAGAGCGTCTATGGGGTGAGTCAGACACAGTGCCACTCCCCGGGCAGCAAACTGTGTGACGAGTTTCATTTTTGCATAGTAAGAAATTTGGCCGTATTATAGTTGGGGTAAAACGTCGCGACTCTATCCACGCAAAGGTCAGGCTAGTTAAATGTTTTCACTTAAAAACGTTTGCGACACACATGGTTTGATGGCGCACTTTGTTTGCATGCCTCCATCCAACAGAACAATTGTCTGTCACAATGATACATCCGACCGAATTCCTCTGTGTACCATAGCCAGTAAGGGGATGGGGAACTTCTCTCTGTAACACGGAACATTCAGTGATGTGATAACAGAACTGAATTGAAGAGCAGCGAAATATTTATGTTCTCATCACTTAATTGTCCCATACAGGCACTATAATTTGAATACTAACTCAATCTTATCCTTGACAGCCAAACCGAAATGGAGACTTTTGTATGTGCCAAAAAGTATAACTGTCATTACATAAACTGGTTTTCGTTGTTCAGAACGCATGCTCACATTGTTCAAACTCTAGCTGTCAGAAAATTTACAAGTACACAATGAATAATAGGATCAATGCCATGATCCTGCAGACCCCAAGTCATAACGAAATCAAAAGCTGAATGTTGCGGTCACGGTCCTTCCAGAGGGATAATAATGACTCGGGGATGTGAAGGATCCAATACCTAGTCTGGCGACAGACCACTCAGGTGTCGAGTTATAGATTCTCCACATCACAAGGCATTATTTTTACCACAATTTTCCGAAATTATAATAAATATGTAGAAGTTTGTGCCAATACCTACCACCACAAGTGTAAAAAGTGAAGTTCATGTTCTTGGTTTTGTTAGGTTGCTGTCAACAACTCTCTCAAGTTTAAGTGTCAAATATATTGTAAAGCATAGTTTGTGTTTCTAGTTGTTTCCGTTATTATGTCCCGAAAAACAGCATTTCCAAAAAAATCTCAACTTCTTACTATGCTAATGATAGAAAGAAAATACAAAAATGTCGGCAGGTAGAGAGACAAGCAAGTAAATGTTATTTGCTCTGAGCTTGTGTGGATAGACGTTACTTCTTGTGTATATGACGCGTATTAGAGAGAGAGAGAGAGAGAGAGAGAGAGAGAGAGAGAGAGAGAGAGAGAGAGAGAGAGAGAGAGAGAGAGAGAGAGAGAGACGTAGCCAGTTTATTTACGTGTGTCACAAACGAAAAACATGCTGCATCTTTGATACTTGGGTCAAACGTTCGCGAGAGACCGCCTAAAGAGATAGGAGTTGGGCTAGTTTAGTTTTCGCAGTTAGTTTTGCCACAGAAACTAATAATTTCAAGAAAAAGAGCAATACACTTGAAGCAGCTGCATCTAACTTGATATGGCTAGGCATGACAGACACGATCACGTTAAAATGTATGCCAGTTTGAGACAATTCGGTACAGTATGCACCATGGGAAAGATATTCGGACTCAAATAAGTCTTCTAGTCTACTGCTTTTGCATGGGCTCAATGAAAGCTCTTGGGCTAGGATGGCGGCCATTTTTGAATTTGAAAAATCGATAAATGTTAGGTAATTTGTTTCTCTAGTTTAAAAATTGCATGCTGAACCCGGATTTTTATTCTTGATCTGATAATACTAGTTTCTCTGCTATCTATGAATTGAAGATGGTCAAAAGTTTCATTGAGGAAAATTGAGCAAAGTCTTTCACTTACAAGGCGCATCATGACCACCTTAATAAATCACTTTTTATTTCAATTTTGTAAATATTTGTAGAATATGAATAAAAATAAATCGTATTTACATATAATCCAGAAAGTGTGTATTTGCCTCAAAATTGCATTGTTAATTGTCCTACATATTGACCTTCGAAGTATCTGTACCATGACACTGAAGTGTATGCGCCCAGTGAATTGCAATAGTCGTTGAGGGCGTTTGATGTTGTTGCTGCAGTTACCGATCATTTGAGAAAAGCTGACTGAGAGTCTTTGACACTGGGGGCGCACATTTTATCGCACTCGGTTGGACATGCAAAATAATATTTCTGCGTTGGACAAATAGATTGTGAAGGGACCGTAAGTCACTGACTTCTGGTTAAAAATTATGCGCGAGTCGGACTTCTTGCATGAGTCGTTTGCAAAAATGGTTGATTTTCTCAAAGACCCTCGAGTCTATGATTTTCTCAGTTCCGTTTTTTGGCAGTGTGTACTTTGTTTACACGTAGGCCATACAGGTATTCGCAAAGTTTCACAAAGAATTTTAAAATTACGACGATTAGGGGAAAAATCGCTTTCGTAACAAAGGAAATGGCCCCTGGGGTACAGTCGTTCCGCGATACAAACAATTGTCAATCATTCAGTGACGCGCAGCAGAGGTGTAAACTGGTCAAACATTTGCTGTGCATACGAGAACAATTATGATGTGTGTACGCTTAGAGTTACATGTACATTGGCGTGCGCACGGGATGAAAACTTCGTGGTTGTCATAAACTATTTTACTAACAAGCGTTTATGATGCAATGACATCGCGAAAGTGAACCCTTTTCGGACTTTACTTAGCAAGAGATGAGTCAGTACCACAGGCGTGCTGTTTACTGGCCTGTGGTCAGTACCGGTACGATGCATTCTTGCGAAAAGTGCGTACACTGTATTTTCCAAAACTGTAGGCAGAGTCCATAATTTGCATTGACAATGACATCGAAAACAACTAAACATCAAAGCATATCGGTAGCCTCCATGATCAATTTAATTACAGTCAGTCAAAGAGAGCCACTTTTTTAAACCCCCCCCCCCAATCTACGGCCGAAAGTACCGGTACGCTACAGTCGCTTTTGATATAAATGCTAGTCCTGAAAACGGCCGTATGGTTTGTGTACATGTACACGTGTTCTCACACATGGCAATGACATGTCGTGTTCGGAGGGTTGGTAAGGTTTTGACGTACCGGTTGCCCCAGTAACATTTGGACTTCTGTTATGAGAATTAAACAAAGCTTGTAAGACATCAAAACATTGTATTTGTCTGTTCAAGGTGAGCAAGTAAGCGTCATCACCCGATCTTCTTTGAAAGGCTTAGGCCTATGAGGATACGTGCGTCCGAGATCGGCTCATTGAGTTGGCACTACATCGTAAGATTTCGACAAAGATTGGACTTAAATTTCTTCAATAACGTTGCTGCGAATCCGTAGCCTCTGCCACTCGGGTAGCTTGGTCATTGGAAGAACACGTCCCAGCAGAACACGTCAAGGAGTGGCAGGGCTCGTTTTCGCAGCAACAATAACGAAGATATCTATGAACCCAGTCCGTGGTTCATCCCATTGCTCCAAAAAAATAAACATAACTCGTGATGAGTTGTCCGGGGTCACCCTCAAAGCAACCGAGCAGCCGACGTCGATCGCTTACAGATATCGTGGTACGCGAGATTTATGGAAATCTCGATCCTTCCGTGATGTGGTGAACTTACTTTATTGTTTTATTTTGGCGATCGGTCATGACGTCGCGTCGTTCACCTATTTCCTACCATTTCCCTGACCGTGTTTCTAATCAATGTTCAGATCAGTAATTCGTGATTTAAAAATACGAAATTGCCAGCTTCGGATTATTTTTAATGGTTATGTTTATTACTTTCTTGATGATTATTTCCACTACGTACGGCGGCAATTCCGTATGTACATATGGCGGTCAGTAGCCGAATCATTCTCGAACGATGACATGACCCCGAAACTTCAGTAAATCAACCCAGCAAAAACTTCAGTAAATAACTCAGTAAGCTGATATTATTGATATTGATATTATTTCCTTCTTTCTTTTTTCTTTCGCGTATTGCGAAGGCTGTACTTTAATAGTCCGAGGGTGATTTGAGAGCAAACAGATTATGCAGATAATGCAAACATTAGCAACCGTTACCAACAGACTCATTATGCAGAGCCATACCCCAAAACGCCCACCAAAGCTTGGCATTAATCAGGATCCCGGTCCATTACGCGCCGGGCTTTAAGTTGGTTGCGATTGGACAGTTTTTGCCTAGTTTTTCCGTCTGTGGACAGTGAATGAATAAGCTTATATGTGCAAGACTGTGTCTCACATTTACATTAAAGCGCCAAGACCTGAAGATATAGTCACAAACTTGAGCAAAGGCCGATAATTTATGTAAAGTCATCAAGTTGACACTTTGAAGACTTGTTGTTCGGAAACAAAAGAGAATTTCAGATATGCCGGACATGCTTTCTTGCACAGTATACCAAGGTACCATTTGGCAACACCTTTTTTGGGTAAAATAATTAAAAGAAACCGTGCATTTAAGTAAATCAACCTTATGCTCACTGTTTTTGAAAACACCGAAATTTTTGAATGCTTTAATGACCGAGCTAATATTAATTGTGATTTATGTCGAGATGTGACGTCTTTTGTGTGAAAATGCGGATTGGTTCCAGCTTAGGTGCTTCGCCATCTTCAAACAAGTACTGTTATGTCATCGCATATGTAAATAAACTAATAATGTAGATGCTGATTTGGCTATTCCAAAGGCAACATGGGCTCCCAAGTGACGTTTATTAAAGAAATTTGCACTACAAAATTAACAGCTCTTATCAGCTCTCAATGATAAACCTTGCCCGACGATTATATTAAACATTACTGAGACGATGTGACGTATACCAGTAGATGATTAGGGGAGAGAACCACCCAAAGATTTTTAATGTGAGAAGTGACATATTGACAAATGTATGGCCCTGACGAGAAAAAAAAGAGAAAACGGTCAAATTGGGGTCTCTGTGCAAAGACTTGGACTGATTATTTGCACAAAATTTAATATGTAAACATAGTCCATTGACCCTTGAGGGATTTTGCCTAGTCGTATTATTAAACTGCTACGTTGCTTGGAAAGGCAATACTCACAGGATGACATACCATCGTCAATAATGTCCAATTTAGTTTATCTATCAGTGGCCGACCTATGTTACCGAACTAGTAATGGAGCACTATACAGTGTGGCATCCACTATTTATGGCTGTGAAAGATGTCTGATGATCTGCCAATGGCAGGAGGGTTACGGTAGTTCTCTTTTTGGAAAATGTGGTGGCCCTGAAAAGGGCCGTTTTGTATGTGTATGCTTTAGCACACAGTTTAGGCACGCTCGCCACGGATACGGCGGGCGAGCTGGATGTCCTTTGGCATGATGGTGACACGCTTGGCGTGGATGGCGCACAGGTTGGTGTCTTCGAAGAGACCCACCAAGTAGGCTTCGCTGGCTTCTTGGAGCGCCATGACAGCGGAGCTCTGGAAGCGAAGATCGGTCTTGAAATCCTGGGCGATTTCACGGACCAAACGTTGAAATGGAAGTTTACGGATGAGAAGCTCAGTGCTCTTCTGGTAGCGACGGATTTCACGAAGAGCGACGGTTCCGGGCCTGTAACGATGAGGTTTCTTCACACCACCGGTGGCTGGTGCACTCTTGCGGGCTGCTTTGGTGGCCAACTGCTTACGTGGTGCCTTACCACCGGTAGACTTACGTGCTGTTTGCTTGGTACGTGCCATATTTCTGGTGAGGTGTTCTTGGTAGAAGATTACCGTGGAATGCTAAAATTTGGTAAAATTGTCCTATTTATGCGATTTAAAATCGGCGCGAATGCCTACGATTGGCTAGAACGTACTTCACACCCAGACAAAACCGATTGCCTATTGGCCAATAATGAATAACTAATTACATTCGATGATCCCAATTTACACCATAGACCCTCGAGGGTCTATTTACACACGGCCTTATGCACACGTCATGCAGAATCCAAGCCCACAATGCAATGAATTTATCGCCTGCGATTCCTATTTCAAGGGCAATTATATAAAAGGCAGGGCAACGAGTACACGATCGATAGATCAAGCAAACGATCGATCGATTAGGCAGACTTCACAGCCCACAAGCGCCTGTGATACCATGCTTGGCAGGCACGACAGGACATATGTCTGCGTTGTCTGTAAATACAACGTTGGCAATAGACACTACTACTAATGTGGTAGTTTATTCATTTTGTCTCTCGTTGTCAATAAATGAAACCTTTTAACATTTTAGGGTGTGGCACCCGAGTATTATTTGTCTTACTGAAACCTCCCCATGCAGTCCCACTCAGTGGATAATTACACTTGAGTTAACATCTCTGAGTAAGAACATTTCTATGAACTGATTTTAATCTAAATCTAAATTCACGAAACTAATGCTAAAAGTTGCAGCTCGTGGGCCTTTAAAGTTACTTTCGACGATTTTGGCGAGACCTCCCTACTTGCTCGAAGTCTATTGTCAGAAAGAAAAAAGGAATTTTTGCAAAATTTGTTTCGAGTTACTCTAGAGCCAGATAAGTGCAAGCATTCAGATTGGTGTGATAGTGGCGACCCGAGTGGGGTGCGGGATTGCTGGATAGCTGAATAGCCCCTAAATAGCTAGGTAGCTAATAGCTACGTTAGCCATAAGAAGCTTATATTTAGCTGTTTGTGGCTATTGAAGCTATTATTAATTTCCACAGGACACTTTTAGCTGCTAATAAACGTAGTAGGTAGCTATTCAGCTAAAAACAAATGATTATTTTAGGGCTGGTTATAGAGCTATTCAAGCTATTAGCTGTTTTTAGCCGCTAATAGCCACTCTTAGCTTACTATTAGCTGGCTACCAGCTACAAACTCCTGATGCCGAAATGGGCCGGCTATTGAGCTATTCAAGCTATTAGCCGTTTTTAGCCGCTATTTGCTGTTATTAGCCAGCTATTAGCTGGCTACCAGCTAAAAACTCCCGCAGTGGGAATGGGCTGGCTATTGAGCTATTCAAGCTATTAGCTGTTTTTAGCCGCTAATAGCCACTCTTAGCTAGCTATTAGCTGGCTACCAGCTAACAACTGCCGAGGTCGGAATGGGCTGGCTCCTGAGGTCGGAATGGGCTGGCTATTGAGCTATTCAAGCTATTAGCCGTTTTTAGCCGCTAATAGCCACTCTTAGCTAGCTATTAGCTGGCCACCAGCTAACAACTCCCGCGGCCTAAATGGGCTGGCTATTGAGCTATTCAAGCTATTAGCCGTTTTTAGCCGCTAATAGCCACTCTTAGCTAGCTATTAGCTGGCTACAAGCTAAGCAGTGGACTTGTCTGAAAAAGCCTGACAACTACTTATTACCAAGGAAGTTACGAGCGTGACTTTCACTTAGGTGTACAAAGAATTAGACATCTCATAAATATACTGAATAAATATTGTAGAACCAAGAACGTAGTATTGAGTTCTTTTGGAAGATATTTTTTTCATGCAAGTGTAAGTTTCTACTAACCATCGCACATGGCATTTTTTCTGCATTGAGACACGGTCCCTCCACAGAGCTGAAGAAATCACAAATTGTACGTATTGAGGATTTCATTCACTAGCATGAAACGAAATGATCGGGGAATCTTGCGATTTGTAGGACCAAGAAATGTATTAAGTCACATGGCTGGTTGAGCGGTAGAGTAGTTATGGTCAGTTAGTCTCTGTTTGAAAAGGTTTCATGTGATTGCTTGTGTCTAAAAAAGTTTCATGTGATTAATTGTACCGACATTCACGCAGACGCTAATCAAATACCAGTGACGGGTTTTGCATTGTCTTTTGTTCAAAAACTTATTAAATATGCATGTCAGTTTGCAGCTGAACACAAAAATTGTTTGTAGAAGACTTCCCACAACTGACAAGTACACAAGCATTTGGACGATAAGCTGTTGTTTTGGCTTGGCCTCTGTATAAATGAAAGATGTGCAAGAATATGGGTAGAAACAAGAAAGTAATATCAAATGTTCGGTTACTTCAGAAATACCTAATTGCATTGTGCATTTCTTGTCGAGCGGGGCTCTACGGAGGAAATGGTATATTATAAGCGAAGGGTAGAATCACGCCAAAAGATCACGCTGTACATGAGAATTGGTAATGTTTATGCCCACTTAACAGGTTTTAACAGATACTAATCCCGGCGACAAACATGAATGACTGATTACACAGGTTCTAAATCAGACAAAGAACTGCGACCAGTATAGAAGTTCGGTTCATGTGGAAAAGCGGAAGCGCAGTTGCGAGATCACTAAGATCGGCAGTGGGAATAATAGGTGTAAATAAGAGAGAGTATCGCAAAAACAGGTGCTGCATTGCAAGAGTAATCGCACCGTAAGACATTTGGAGACTTCTCGAGTTTAAAGCAAATGTTGAAATGTAATAAAAATGTCAGAAAATACATGTACGAATTGTATGTCACCTCATTCGGCGTGTTAATGATGAGAGTATCAGTTTCCAGGCAAGGCAATAATTAATACGGGAAAACATGACAGTGACTTTGCATGAATATGATTGATAAGAAAATAGCTGATAGCCAGCTAATTGCCAGCTAACATTGGCTAATAGCGGCTAAAAACGGCTATTAGCTTGAATAGCTGAATAGCTAAGGATTTTGGTATCATAGCAGAATAGCTGGATAGCTGCTCAACAACCCCGAAGCAGCTATTAAGTTTCCGTCATTAGGTCCCAAACATAATAGCTGAATAGCCGCTAATTATCCCTTGAGTCATTGCTGTAAACCCTCTTAGCTGAATAGCTGCTAAATATGTCAAAGCTGGCTATTATGGCTATCCAGCAATCCCGCACCTTTATGGGCTACCCCGGCGAGGCAAACATAAGAAACGGAGCACAAGATAAATACCAGTTGAGAATCTTTATTGAAATAATGGCGACTCATGAGCAAACGCGGGGTAGCCTACGTGACCTCGTTAGTTTGGAAGCTACTAACGCCGTAACTTCTTCCTATCACGTTTATATTCGACAGGGGTGATTGGCAACATCATACACTGACTTTGGCTTATGATTTTCCCAGGCGCTGTTTCAGATTTATGTCCCATAACTTGCTCGTCAGCTTTAAGACATTGGTAGACGGATTTTAATTCAGTGTGGTAGGCTATGGAGGTATTGGTACCTCCATTGGTAGGCGAACCGATGATGGAATTTCAGTGGCTTGCACTGTACCCCCCTGCAGCGCCCTCGAGTCATCATTTTACACCAGAACTAACTGTCCGTCCTTTAAAAGTTAATAAATTGAAACTTGTGTAGCACTGGCGCACAAACAGCATAGCGTCTGTTTATACACGGTCCCTCCACAACCCATGGTTTATACATTGGCAGTAGAGGGCAGATAACATGTATATAGTTAATCATAGAAAGGTTGTCTCTTTTTTCACAAAGCATGCCGATAAAGTGTACACCGGCGTTCATATTTTGGTTGTGTCTAAAGACAATTTACTCAATTTACTCGCAAAGTTTAGCACAGCTAAATCATGGAGGTAGCACTATATAACCTAATTTATCTCATTTTCAACCTAAAATCATGAAAAGCAAGTGGGCTTTAGGAGAACGCAGAAACACACTTTTCATCGGTTTCCACAGAACCATGTACCTAAATAGTTAGACAACATGTCACTCTCGCCAAAGGAAAGTGAAGTTTCACGGAAATTGAAATCCACATTATTTTGCTATATTGTTTTAAATCTTACTTTCCAAGATACCGTCCAATCTTCAGACAATATTTTCGATTCCCCTTACTGAGCGATGTTGCCTTTAAATGTCGGTATTTCAATCCTTGATGATTGATTAGGTTCATTAAATTCAGTCGCTTACACGTATATTTACGGAGGCCATATTTGAGTTGAAACTCGAAAATTATTTTGCCGTTAAAAATCCGAAAGATGTACGATCATCGCCAATATTTTAACAACGTTCTGTGTTCAAATTTTTTAAAAACACGTTTGGAACTAATTTGGGATAATTGGATCTTCATATTTTTCAAATTTCTCCAAAGTGTTGGGTGTCATATAGCTTAATGTTGCAATATTACAAATTACTCACAAAAACAATTGTGTAGCTTAAAAAGAAATGCAGACGAGCTTACATATGCAGGTTAAAACGACCCTATTTCCAATTCCAATCATACCAAATTAGTTCCGATCCTGTTCAAACATATTTACATAAGTCGCATCTAATTTCAAACCCTCTTATCGTAAGTATGCAAAAAAAGATACAGCTAATGGGGCTTTCATACCTGGGAGGTGTTCAACCTCCATAATGCATAAGGTAATCCTTTTAGCTAGTTTTTGTATGAATGCTACTGTCAAAGAATATACTTTCACAGTAGTATTGTCACCTTGCTAAGGTGACAATGTTGTGACAACATCCCCTGTGCCATATCTGCAGTATAATTGTACTGATTTACATACACCTAGAATTTATGTCCCTATGCACAGAGCACAGAGCACAAATAAAAGTTAGATAGAACCATAGACTTCCGAAAAAAAAGACTAGTACCTTCAGGACTGAACCATAGACAGTAGAGGGGGGAACTAATGTCTATGACTGAACATAAGGGAAGAACCATTTGGATTTCGGAAGTGGGTATAAGAAATGAGTGTGGTAGCTTTTTTTTCAATCGTCAGTACTGCGTCAAATTACTTTCCCGTATGCATATGGTGTCCAATCCATGCCAAAATTACTACTTTGATTTTACAACTTGACATGCAACTCCGTTTTCTATTTCACTACTCAACATGCTATTCCCCTGCTCTGTATCCTATTCCACAACTATTGTTGTGTTGTCAAATGAAATTCAGAACAGCATGTTGAATTGTGAAATAGAATTCGGAATGGCATGTTGTGTTGTCAAATGAAATTCAGAACAGCATGTTGAATTGTAAAATAGAAATCGGAATGGCATGTTGTGTTATCAAATGCAATTCAAAACAGCATGTTGAATTGTAAAATAGAATTCGGAATGGCATGTTGTGTTATCAAATGCAATTCAGAACAGCATGCAGAATTCAGAAATAGAAAATGGAATAGCATACACTCTTATGGAATAGGACACGGAGCAGGGGAATAGCACGTTTAGTAGTGGAATAGAAAACGGAGTTGCATGTCAAGTTGTAAAATCAAAGTAGTAATTTTGGTATGGATTGGACACCATAGTATGCAGAAAGCAATGAAGTTTTTTCTCGGTAGCAAATCTTTTGACGTGTTGTTAATAATTCTACTTACATACCACAAGATTAGATCTGTACCTATAAATATTTGAATGCTGTCATGTTTTTAAATTTTCACTATTTACAGGGGTAGACAAATAGTCCCTTTATTTAGATAGTGAGTATGCCAATGCTTATTGCAAATAAACCAATGATTGTGTTTTCCAGGGTCTGTCACTGCAACAGGATTGTGTGTTATGAATTTAAATAAGACTTTTATATCGCATATACCCGCAGAAAAACATAGGCATTGCAGACAAATGTTGAGGCGAGCCTTCAGCGAATATGTGAGAGTCGCTTGAAATGGTGATCGTGACAGGATGACAGTGCATAGTCACTGGTGTCAAAATATTAAAAAGTGAAATGATTCAGTGGCAAGAATTTGTTAGCTAACCATTTCAGGAACTCTTTTTGCCGAAAAGACACCCACAATGTGATAAGCACTATTTATAGCTGTTAATTGGTACAGCTGTCTGATGACCTGCCAATGGCAGGGGGGTTACGGTAGTTCTCTTTTTGGAAAATGTGGTGGCCCTGAAAAGGGCTGTTTTGTTTGTGTATGCTTTAGCACACAGTTTAGGCACGCTCGCCACGAATACGGCGGGCAAGCTGGATGTCCTTCGGCATGATGGTGACACGCTTGGCGTGGATGGCGCACAGGTTGGTATCTTCGAAGAGACCCACCAAGTAGGCTTCGCTGGCTTCTTGGAGTGCCATGACAGAAGAGCTCTGGAAGCGAAGATCGGTCTTGAAGTCTTGAGCGATTTCACGGACCAAACGTTGAAATGGAAGTTTACGGATGAGAAGCTCAGTGCTCTTCTGGTAGCGACGGATTTCACGAAGAGCGACGGTTCCGGGCCTGTAACGATGAGGTTTCTTCACACCACCGGTGGCCGGTGCGCTCTTACGGGCTGCCTTGGTGGCCAACTGCTTACGAGGTGCCTTACCGCCGGTAGATTTACGTGCCGTCTGCTTGGTTCGTGCCATGTTGTGGATATGTGTTCTTGGTTGAAGACAGTCGTGTAATACTAAATTCAGGAAAAGTTGTCTTATTTATGCGATTTAAAATCGGCGCGAATGCCTACGATTGGCTAGAATGTACTTCACACTTGGACAAAACTGACTGCCTATTGGCCAATAATGAATAACTAACTACGTTCGATGATCCTAATTGACACACTGCCCTATGCACACGTCATGCAGATTCCAAGCCCACAATGGAATGAATTCATCGTCTCAGGGACTGGATGGCGTACCATGGAGTGCCTAACTCCATGGGTATACCATGGTTTACGGGCACAACATGAAATATACAAGAGTTGTCTGTTTGCCATGTTAGCGATACACACTGCACTATTACTGACGTGTTTGAGAGACTGGTAGAGAAAATTAGAAAGATTGCAGCTGATCAGTTCATTCAAGCAAAACATAATTTATGTGCTTGCTTTAACACACTTATTCAATGTTTCTGTCATTGTCCATTTAAACCTTTTTACCACTTTAGGGGTGATGTCAAAAGTTCGAAGTCTGCACCCTCTCCTGAAACTTGAATCTTTATCAGGGGTTCCAATCATATTCTTACTGTGATACTTCCAATCATACTTAAACATATTCAGGATAGGGACATTGCAAATAATAACAATATTTATATAAAAAACATTAGTTTCGGTTTTCAGTAAGAACTAAATATAAACACAATTTACAAAGTGTCTTCTTCGAACATCAACATCAACCACAACAGCAGTTCTACTTGTAATAACAGCAATGTGTTCAATATATAGCCGGTGTTTAACGAAAGTCATTCGATGTTGATGGGGGAGTGATAGTGATTGTTGTCGTGAGGCTCTATTTTGCTCTTACGTTATGGTAACCCGCTTTTGACAATTATGGCGAGACCTCTTCACTTCCTCTAGGTCTGCGGGGTTAAATATGTCAGAAAAAATGAATCTCTACAAAATTTGTTTCTAGGTACTCTATTGCCAGAGAAGTGCACGCATTAAGATTGTTGTGATCTCGTATCGACCCCGGCGAAAGCAACACCCGAAAAAGAGCAAAAATAAAATGTCAGTTGAGAATCTTTATTCAAATATTGCATATTTTTTTGAAAGGCAACTCGTGGGCATACGCGACCTTGTGAATTAGGAAACTGTTAACGCCGTAACTTCTTCCTGTCACGTTTCTATTTTGATGGTCAGGGACGATTGGCAACATCATGCACTTTGGCCCGTGATTTTCCCAGGTGCTAAATTTCATATTTATATCCCGTAACTTGTTCGCTAGCTTTTAGAAATTCGTACAGAGATCTTAATACCGTGTGGTAGGCAAACAAATAATGGAATTTCAGTCGCACCTTACCCAACTACAGCGCCCTCATCATTTCACACCCAAACCAACTTAGGTCTGTCCTTTCAAAATGACAAAATTTAAACTTCAATGCAGCACTGTTACACAAACAGCATAGGGTCTGTTTATGTATAGACAGTAGAGGGGAAGAATACTGTATATGGTTTATCATATACATTTTGTGTTATTTTCATTATTCATTCTGATAAAGTGTTTTTCAAAGAGGTGCTTTACAATTGCATACCGTGACGTCATATTTTGGGTGCTAAATCATTCCTTAGTAAATAAGACAACCTGCTTTAACCTTTGTTCCAACCTAAAATAATGAATAGAATACGAAAAGATGTTTCAACGGGACTTTTAGAAAACGCAGAAACACTTTTCATAGGTATCCATAGAAACATGCACGTAGATAGTTCGACAACAGTTCACTCTCACCCAAGGAAAGTAAAAGTTTGCGGAAATTGGCTGTATCGTTTTGCAACTTAATTTCCAAGATCCGATCCAATCTTCAGATAGATATTTGCTATTCCCGTCACTTAGCGATGTTGCCTTCAAAAATGTCACTATTTCAAATCCTTGATTGATTTGGTTCATTAAATTCAGCCGCTTACACGTATATTTATGGAGGCCATGTTTGAGTTGAAACTCGAAAATTACTTCGTTGTTGAAAATCTAACAAGTTGTGCGTTCATCGCCAATGTTTTAACAGCTTTCTATTGGCGCACGTCGTTGAACATATTTACATAAGTCGAATCTAATTTCAAATACTCTTAGCGAAAGGATGCAAAACAAAAGGACTTTAATACCGACTCTGTGGCAATATCAACCTCCGATACGAATGAGTTAATCCTTTTAGCTCGGTTTTAAATGAATGCTACCATCAACAGATTACTTTTATAGTAGTGTCGTCACCTTGCTAAGGTGACAACATTATGACAACACCCCGTGTGCCACATCTGCATACACTAAAGGCGTTTTTATTGATCAACAGGTCTAATTATACTGATTTACATACACTAGAATTTATATCCCGATGCAAATTACTCGAATCACGTAAACACGATACTGGGGAGATGTTCATGCGGACTACTGGTAATTTGCGGACTCGTGTACACGGCACGGATAATGTGAAGGTCAAGTCAAATTCGAGACTAGAGGGTGGATTCTTCGAGCGCTGGAGTCGTTAGAGGGCAGCATTTTACAAGTGGTATAGCCACAAACTGATAACGTCAAATCGCCGTATAGAATACCCAGTGCCACAAGGCGTCTGTGTTTTGTGTACGGTGATTTGACGTCATCAGTTTGTGGCTATACCACTTGTAAAATGCTTGAATTTATCTTTGGAAATGAGCGAGCTGTTGAAATTTGAAATTCAAATACGGCTGAGAGTAAAGAGGCCAAAATGAATGCACCGGTAATCGACTGACCTCAAAGTTTCGGCATGGCAAAAGATCTGTGAATTAAGTCTGTAAAACTGAGCATATAGTAAATGACATCATAGAGGTAGCTCCGGTCATGATGACATATAGTCCACGATCGTAACAATCCCGGCCATGCACATGCCTCCAGGTTATCATTTCATATCTCTATGATATTCAAAAGTATGGGCATAATTAGCATCGTTAAAGGGGCAGCTTTTTATCTGCGCAAACTTACTAACTGTGCACGACTTTCAAAGGAGAACAAAGGACTAAAATCACACAAACAGTCAATGTCGACGACGACTAATGCGAGAACCAGGGATTGAGAGCAGCCCCTTTAAAACTCGAATGTCAATGCACGTAGAAACTGCACTGGGCCACAGTCGTGGCGGGACTGAGACTGAGCAGACTGTCAACCTCGGATGAAGGAACATTACTACAGTCCGTCGATCAAAATAAAAGCAATGGCATTTTTGCGCCAGTTGCGCACCATGCTGTGAAATCACAGGTAATGGTTTATAACGAAAAGTAGGCTTCCAATTCAGTCAGGCAGAACAATGTAATCAAGTGGACGGCACGTCAAACTGGCAGCATTGGAGTCCAGTGTTCAGACGAAATTATCTCAATCCCTGAAACTCTTCAAAAGATATTTCCGGAGTTCACGACAACTATCTGTCATGTCTATCACTCTTTTTCAAATGAGCTCTATCATGTAAATAAATCTAATGACGCAATTAATCAAAATGCTTAAATGCCAGAAAATATCAAATTGAGCTCGTGTATGAACATATTTACGAGATGAATTTATGATTGCAACACTTTTTATCAGTCAGAGATCTGTGAAACGCGGCATGAAGATAAAATGAAATTTATACCGAGAAAGATATTTGTATTTCTGTATTGGAAGACAATCGTATTTATGTCTGTTACCTCGATGAAATTGAAAGTTACGAAATTGAGTTTTGAAATTGACGGAGAACTTGGGTTCAGACACACTGGCGATGAGTTACAAGGTTATTCCTTAATAAAAAGGAGTAGTTACTATTTATTATGTAGAAGGTCACATAAAATATGTGGAATGAAGAAGCGTTTTATTGAATATTTTTGATGCATCATTAAAACTAAAGTGATATTTTATTTGATTTAATGTTCTCTATTATAAGATGAAGACTGAGTGTCGCCGAAGATAGATTAATATCCTGCTAAAGCTAAATATCACGACTGTCGCACGTAAGAGGCAAATCTAGAATCTGAAGGTCAAAGGTGAAAATATTCATGGATTACCAGTATACCGGCCATGGGATTCTATCGGCCTAAGTTCAACCTTTGACCTCCACCTACAGCCTCCTACCTGAAACTTCAAGTGGACAGTTCCAAAGGTTCGAATGACAAAGGGGAGAAACAGTGGCATGGTGGTCGACGGTCAGACTTCGACCAATGGAATTCTTCCTACCATGTCATACCAGAATCTTCGGGAAGGTCCATTGGCACACACTAATTACAGATTGAATGATGCGTGGTAAAAATCAATTGTTGGTTGAAAGAAATAATTTACATTGCCAGTCCATGTTTCCATGAGATCTCAAGTATGATACATGTAATACAGTTGAGAGAAATGAGAGAATGAGAAAAAGAAATCAATATTTTTTACTACATGTAATGTGGAGCTGCAAGTTTTCGAGACTACTATCAGAAACTGCCTGAAGCAGATTCAAATAACATTAGTCTCGAGATTAGAATCCATTTTAGATGAACCAGTCTTGGATAAGTTCCTGTCCGATATCACAAGCATTAAAAAGAATAACGACATCCGGAATGAACAATCCAGTACTGTGACTTTGTCAAAAGAGATGATATATATATTTCTTTTTAATAATCATACAGCTTACCTGGAGTTGGTTTGGGTAAAAGTGTGTCTCTACACGTCATCAGCTAGACTTGGTTCAAGTCGGTGAATTTTTAAGAAAAAAATTATTTGTTAGAAATTCTTGCGTGTCTCTCCTATTTCATACAAACCTATTTGGAATTTGGCAGCCCAGGCTAGGTTTTCCTAATGATTGAATGCACTACCTCTGAGTCTCGGCAGTAGTGATTTAGTTTCTGCCAGAGAAACTCCCTGTATAGCGTTCATTCATATAGCGTTCACCCTACTCACGCGCTTCACATGAAAACAGAACACAGATCATCGCATTCCCACTCAAACATTCACAAATCACAGACTTGAACCAAGTCTACACATCAGCATAACAACGAATCATCAATTAAACAGAAAGATCATGCATGGGGTACATCTGCAGCAAGATTCAAGCCAATAATGTTGGAAGGAACATGTAACATAACATAATAACATAACATGTAAGAAAAAAATAACAATACTGCTAGAGGTAAGTTAAAAATCAGTGTTCTGGAAATTTTGTACTTGTATAAATGCAATTGCAGCTCTGTAAATTAAAAGATTAAAACACACAGAATCATGGAGTACATAAGTAAAACGAGTACTTAAGAGATTTGGTTTTGTGCCGTCTCTGGAAAAACTGTGACATAACAATTATTTTTCATAAAGAATGTGAAATTCAATTTTAAATATTACATTTTATTCTATTTATGCTACATGTCAATAATATAGAAATAACGGGCGACGCGCTGAACATTAACGTTTATTTATGGGTAAGGCAAGAGGAAAGCCAAAAATTAACGGGCGAGGCTTGCCGAGCCCGTTAATGTTGGCTTTCCTCGAGCCCGCACCCATAAATAAACGTTAATGGTCAGTGCGGAGTCTGTTATTTCAATTATATTATCAACGAACCCCCAAAAAACCGTCAAAATTTATTTACGAAAATTTTCCGTGCGAACGACAATGCGGCCCCAGAACCTGTCAGTGAGTAGTGCGCGCGCTGAAAAATTTTGCAAAGCCGGAGATTTTTTGAAAAAACATCTAAACTTGGCCCATAAATGCTCCATTTTATTTTGTGGTTGATTATGATCTTTGTACAAATTACAATTTTCATTTTAGCCGAAAATTTACTGTGTTTACGATATTATTCATATTCACGGGCATGAAAACAAACCATTACTGTGTATTTGTGGGCAGTCACGTGATTCAGCTCGGCCAATTAAAACGCAATGGACAGGGCATGGTAATATACATACATGCACGCATACATACATACATACATACATACATACATACATACATACATACATACATACATACATACATACATACATACATATACAGACAGACAGACAGACAGACAGACAGACAGACGAGACGCACACAGTCATTTTTTACGAATAGTTTCGGTAAATTCTGGCAGGCACGCGTTGTTGCGCCTTTCTAATCACCATCCGCTATATTGTGTAAGATTTTTAAAAATTATGAAATTTGTCGGCTCGTCAAGAGACGTTGTGCCGGCGTCACCCCTACAGCCACAGTACTGTTCGGATTTGGAAAGACCAATCATTCGACCTGGATTTTGCACGTGATCTCACGTATCTTCTACGCAGATCTGCAGATTGCCGCGCTGACGTATAACAGACATGTAGTGCAAACATAGGGATGAAACTATATTATACGCCGTGAACAACGCTCAGCTAACCGTAAAATTAGACGCGGTAACATACCAAGCATTTGAGACAACCCCTATCTTTTTTTTGGTACAGTCCAGCCTCCCTATATGCCGATATGAACGAAGAGCGTGTACAGACCCGGGGACCAAGTTAACTTCGAAGATAATTCATACGAAGTAGCGAGAACGCGAGACCAATTGAAGAGTGCTATCAGCTGAGGTATGGTTGATCTAGTTTTGCTTCATTTATTCTAGGAAAGCCATATTTTGTCGAGCTTCTGGATCATGATATAGAATGATGGTTAATTATTAATGTCTGTAGGCTAAGGGTAAAAAAAATCAATATTACACTCGATTTGATCTTCAATCACTTTTAATATCATTTTTCAGTGTTTTCTCATTAGCGAGTTCATAATTATAACGTGTTCTCTGATGTGAAGTATCGCGAATTTTCATTTCAAAATATTATTTAGTTCAGTTTGTTTTCATGGCAAGCTGTGGCTATTCCAGTTTGTGTCTGAAAATGGTCTGCATCTACCGCCACATTCTGCGCTAATATCTATTTTGGTACCAATTGCTGCAGACAGGTGATTATCAAAACAGAATATATCTCTGGAACATCATATTAATGTATTGCAATCGTATTTCAATGGACAAGATTAGCACTAATTTTGGATATTTGGATGGTGAAGTAATGTCGATTTAATCTACAAATGTAATCTTATCTGCTTTTCTTTTTACATCACACACTTGTTTTTGTATGAGTAGTTTGCAATATTGCAACATTCAGCTATACGGCACCTAACACTTTTGAGAAATTTGAAAAATATGAAAATCCAATCATCCCAATTAGTTCCAATCGTGTTAATGTCTTCTTTAATTATCAACGCCATTCATTGCTGAAACACCTCGTCGGATACTGGAGTGACAACGGATAACGATATTTATATTTTGTCTTCGAGGTCGGAAGAAAAATTTTCTCTTCTTTAAACGAACGGTTCGCCAATAATAATCAGACAAATCTCCACTTTTGTAAATTAATAGACTGCTTAAAATAATGTACAAATACGATGTTAAAAAATGCTGCGTAAGTAATTGCTGCGTCCTGGCTATCGCTCAAATATGCACTCGATTCAATGAAAATCATTGGGGGGGGGAGACAAAATGTATTAGATTCGCTTTCAGTCTTTGGAGGGCTTCGTGTACAAGTGTGAACAGTTCTATCAACTTGAGTTTTTCCGTTTTCTTTCGAAAGGAATACGAAAGAAGATATCATGTTAGACGTGGGTTGTGTTGCAGCGTAAACTATCCCGCGACTCACATATTTTCATGACGTGTTTATGCCAGGTAACACTCACTGTTGCAAATGTCATATTGCGGCACAAACGTGTCGTTCATTGATTGATTGCTGTGTTATTCGGATCCAAGTATTTAGCAGGTACGAAGGATAATGTTATTGCGTTTTGATAGTTTTTAGCCACTGAATATGTTGTTAAAACTGTGGAACGACGTTCCGTGCGTTGTGTACCAGTGCTGCTCAAAGGGCACATTTTCAGATTCAGAAACTTTTATATCTCCCATAGAGAAATTAACATGTGGTTCTGAATACAAAACAACACGATTGGAACTAATTTGGGATAATTGGATGGTGAAGTATCGTCGATTTAATCTTCAAATGTAAGCGCATCTGCTTTCCTTTTTAAGTTACACTATTGTTTTTATGAGTAATTTGTAATATTGCAACATTCAACTATAGGGCACCTAACACTGTTGAGAAATTTGAAAAATATAAAGATCGTATTATCCCAAATTAGTTCTAATCGTGTTAAACACACAATACATCACAAAAATTATAAAACATAACGTGACATAACATAGCATAATACATAAAACAAAGAAAGCTAAATTCAAGTAGAATGACTGGGCATTTGACTCGTTTAAAATTGAAATGGAATTCGGAATAAAACTGACAGCCTCACTGCTCTACACTTTGGAACGCGTAAACGACGGTCCGATGACAGGTTCTAATAAAATCTTTTGAAGGCGCGATTTTGATCATTAAAAAAAACTTTTGCCTCCCTGTTCATGCGTCGGATGTATGGATCACCAAGGTTTGACTGTAGCCCATAAACAACCTTGGAGTGCTACATATATTCACAATTCGACCTAGAATGCTTTTGCCACACAAACTCAAACCACCAAACTAGCCTATAATTAAACTGTTAAAACGGTTTCAATAAAACTGCGATAAAACGTTATAAACATTATTGCAGAATTGACATCGAGTGATCTGATCCACCGGGGATCCGACTGATAATTATTTGTTGGTCATTATTCGTTCTGTTTGACGACTTGACAACAACAGGGAACGATTTCGTCCTCTGTATTTTTTGGATGTGCGCGAAATTATCAATGGATGCCAAACTGCTGTTTTCGGCGGCGAAGAGAAGGCAGACATACCAGGTCATGGCGTGAGTGTTGTAACCGAACCACGCCGACAAACGACACAGCGCAGATTTTTGAGAACGAGTCTCTCAATACTTGGCTGTGGTTTATCGAAACTGTCCACTCACTGTGCCCCGGTCGGAGTCCACAAACCAAGCGTTTCTTGTCAACGGTGCAAGATTATTTGATTCTCTGCGACTTCCTTTGTACAACTTAAACAATTCAATAATTACTCTAAATAGAATGGTTAAATATTCATATTAAACAAAAAACCGAACAAACAGACAAACTTATTAATCTGACTTTAAAATTCAACCCAGTCAAAATACACAAAATTGCATAATAATCAATTAACGGCAGACAGCACCACGAAGGACAGTGACTGCAAAATCCCACCGTCAGAACAGCCGAGATTGCAAAATTTGCCTGAAGCAAATCTTTCACCGTTGGAGAAACTTTGAGTTTCGTTCGTTTTAAATACGGTGTAAAGAATTTGCATATCTTGCAGTCAGTGCTTTTAATTTATTAATGGCTTCTGTCCCCACTGCTTTGAGTCGTACGTATGTATGTATGTATGTATGTATGTATGTATGTATGTATGTATGTATGTATGTATGTATGTATGTATGTATGTATGTATGTATGTATGTATGTATGTATGTATGTATGTATGTGTGTGTGTGTGTGTGTGTGTGTGTGTGTGTATATATATATATATATATATATATATATATATATATATATATATATATATATATATATATATATATATATATGAAAATGTCATTAAAAAGTAGAAAAGTTACTGGAACACTAAATATTTTGTCGGGTAAATCGTCTGGCCTTCAACAGGCAAATTAACGCATGGGATAGGAATATTTCAAAACTTTCCACTGAAAAACAATCACTCTGAAAAGTGTTCACTGAAGTGAGTAGTCCATCCGGTACCCGTTGAACACAAAATGCGATAACACGATAAGTATCACCGTGCGATCCCTGTTGTCAATATTTGTATCAATAACCTCCCCGTGACGCCTCTCTTATTAGCTTTGTCTTCCTTATCTTGTCTGTTTCTGTTTTGCTAACAGATAAGACCATTAATGATCGATGAAAATGAAAGTGTGTAGAACCGTGTAGTACCGTGGTTCGGGCGTTTAAAATAACACCAACTTTCATGAGTCAAAATTCCTTTATTAATTTTGTGAACGAGGTGTCCGTGTGCATTCAAGGTCCTACCAGCTAATATGAGAGCTGATACAAGTTGCGTTTTCCAAACAAAAGTATTCATGAAAGAAAAAAACGCTTTATTCGAAATTAGATATGAGCATTTGCGAATTAAACCGTTGTTCATTTCAGCCACGTTAGGCCGCGTTCAAAAAAAAAAAAAATGGTAGCCGGCATTTTGCTTACCTCCGCCTCAAAAAATACCATCCAATCTCTTGAGTATGTTTTTAGCTCACGTGTTCACACACGTGGTCTTATGTCGCAGCGACATCTTTTTGTCTGTTTGTCTGTTTGTGTATATCTGTCTGTCTGTTACTCCGATATCTCAAAAACGGCTTATCAGTTCAAAATCAGATTTGATACATAGATTTATTTTGCAAATGGCAGAACTGCGGATTAGTTTTTGGTAGATGTTTCTTGTACTTTTTGCTCATTTGCACAATTGATGATTTTAGAAAAAATGAAAAAATGGATATACATTGACAACGACTGCACACAATTTGATGAGATTTGTCACAAATGTTGATCACACCAGGATATATCAGCAGTAAAAGGTAAAAAGGGTTGATATGAAAAATAATTGCTAATTTGCATATTTAATAAACTTTCCTACTTAGAGATATATCTGAATTGACTTGATCAAAATTGATGAAACTTGGTATGTATATCGAATATATTGATTTAAAATATTGAAAGTTATTAAGCATTTTTACTTCGGTCAATTCATAATTTGCATATTTAATGAACTTTGCTAATTAGGGATTTATATCTAAATTGAGTCGATCAAAGTTGACGGAACTCGCTACATATATCGAAGATACCATGACACATATTATTGAAAATCATGAAACCTCGGCTCGAAAAGGCCTGGGATCGAGATTAACTATGGTTTTAAGAAGATTATGAGGTGTCTCTGTCTTTTTTTCTCCTTTGAAACTGCAATCGTTATATAAATATGTTGCCGGATTTATGGATTAAGTCCGCACCGGGCTATAAGCATATTTAATGAACTTTTCTAATTATGGATATATATCTAAATTTACTAGACTAAAGTTGACGAAACTTGACAAAAATTGATGAAACTTGCTATGTACATTTAAAAAGATACTATGATACAATATTATTGAAAGTCATCCAGCATTTTACTTCAGCTCATTGCTAATTTGCATTTTTAATGAACTTTCATAGTTAGCGATATATAATTTGAATTACTTGAAGATACTTTGATACAACATCACTGAATGTCATAAAGCATTTATACTTTAGGCAGTCGAAGAAATTTCGTATTTTCATTTCAACTAATTACATATTTGTACAATCTGCGATGAATATTGTTCATGATGTTGATCGTAACAGTTTCAGAGCAGTTGCAAACATGTGGCAAAAGTTTAAATTTAAACACAATTGCAATATATTATGAAACACATGAGTATTTTCAGTTCATATTTGGTTGATTTCCGGCGTCATAAATCCTCGGCGATCATTGATTCAGTCACAGAGAAGCATACAGAGTCGCAACGGGTATTGTTCAAGGCGTGAAGCGGTTACGTAACCCATCCATGTTCGCCTCGCCTCAGGTTGCTCTCGCCTCTCTTTTTCGAAGAGTGCCGACCATGCATCCTTCGGTAATTTCGGATTTTCGCCAATTGTTAAGCGAAAGTATGTTCGGCAAGGTTTGTGTTGTTGTTGTCGTAGGTGCTGAGCGGAATGGACGTGCTGGCGAAAACGGGAGTGTTTTGAGCTTCAGGAAAGTGAGTTTTAACGTTTTAAAAATTCCTCTCATATTTTTATCAATATATAATGAGTGTTTTGAACCAAATTTGAAAGTCTTTTATCGATACTGTCTGGTTTTATTCAATGGTTTACGGTCAGTCATACCGTCTTTTACACGTGCGTCAAGGAAGGACATGTTTATGAAACTGTGTTATGTTTTGATTGGCGTGAAGCAGTGTTTCTGGCATGAGAGCTCACAAAGTAACTATGGTTGCTACGCGACTGGCAGTACGATGCCATCTCGTCGTATTTTCGCATAATCCCGTGTAATTATCAACCACAAACAAAGCCTCCAAAAAGTTTAACACCTTTGAAGCTCATTTTAATATGAAAAGCCAATAGTCTACCGAGACGACAGTGGAACAAAAGGCATGCAGCGTTTCCAGTCTGCGTTTCCATACTATTTGTCTGTGATTCAGTCAATTATTCGGTCTTTGTAACTTTTACTCGCTCGCAGCAGCCATGTATTGCACGTAGAAAACTACATGTATTTTGTTGTTAAAATGCAAGTTGTGCTTTCGTCGCCGATGTTTCAAAAACGTCCTGTGGTCACACTTCGATAAGTATATTTACAAAACTTGCTCTCGATTTCAAACCATCTATTTGAAAAACATGCAAGAAGATACAGATGATTGGGCTATAACATAGCTTCCTGCTACACATATGGGCAACCGTGGGTGCTATTTCTGGGGTACAGCCTTTCATGTTTGTTTGCGCAAGCTGATGCAGCAAAAAGTCAGCTGGCTTTTCATGATATATGGCACAATCACTCTTGACAACTTTCAGTTGCCGCGGGATATTGTCGATATAAAAGGCACTGTGAACTTTTCTTCGGCCAAGCGATCAATATATCAAGCAACCGCGGGATTATTATAAATGTCAAAAATATCCGATAACAAATGTCTTTTTGCCGGCGTAACGATTCAAATAAATCGCATGGTGTCCAATAAAAAAAGACATGTCGTCGATATTAACCCCTAAATTTCCCCAAACTGTGAACTGTCGGCTTAAAGCACCATGAGCTGTATCTTTTGGCTATTTTTTCAGAACTTTTGTTTTGTGGTTTCCCTACTCTTACTGCATTGAATCCCTAAACTTTAATTTAATGCCAAGTATTTAGCATATCAACACAACCTATATGAGTATAATCTACATTGTTATTGTTGAAAATTGTATTCAAGTTCGGACTAGAATTCATTTGTAAACAATAAACAATGATCACTACAGACATACAAGCTGTGTTGACAAAAAATACTCAAAATTTCAGCATGACAAAGGAATTAAGGTCAGACACGGTAGCTGTAGACACAGAATGCTGAAAACGTGCTTACAATACGGAATTATTTTACACGAACATTAACTTAATACCATAACCGATACCACAACTTATGTCCCTTTAAATTTACAATCTGAGATGAATAAAATAGGTGGGAAAGCAAGTTGTAAAATTGTTCGTTCTTCCAAGGTGGACCATTGCATTGAATACCACAACCCTTGTTATAGCAATTTTTAAAGAACTTTGATTCTCACCTTGCCAGGCTTTCACGTTATGAGTGCAACTAGTTTTCGATTTGTTCATCGGGTGAAGGATGTTTTCTTTTAAATATTTGATGTATATTTAAACATAACACTTAAGATAGAATTACTAGTTTAGCAACACGTTTCCGAGATATTTATTACGTCAATGTAGAGTTTAACCTTAGGCTCTGCGTTGATGCCGGTAGGTATCTGTCAATTCATCTACCAGCATATGAACCATATGGTTTGTTTACTGCAAGCTATGGGTCATATCTATAAACTTCAGCCTCATTTTAGTTTAGTTCACCCTTTTGGATCATATTACTGTGAAGGCTATTTCTCTCTTAAAAATTCCGGCTATGATCTATTTTCATGCAAATACGCCTCCTTGAGAGTGATGGCCTGCCTCATTGGACATTTTGAATCACTGGTTCAAGCACTTTGAAATGATAAAACAGAACTTTTATAGATCTGCAAATGATGTCCAACTTCCAAGTTTTTTGCGGAAATTATCTGCCAGTTTATTTTCCTCATAATTGTGCACCTTTGTCGCCGTCTTGAGTCAAACAAACAATGAGCGTATTAAGTTAATGTTCGTGTAAAATAATTCAAAAACAAATTTTTCCCATTGTCCTGCACCTTTTCCGGTCGTCTGACAGTAAAAACAAACATTTTCAAGTTCAAAAAGCAGCAAACTTGTCCAACCACTGCCAAGATCTTCTGGTCTATTCCTGAGTAGGTCGGCATCGCCGTTAGATCATTGTTCGACAAAATTACCGAATCTACTTCAGCTGATTTTGATGTGTTTTTGTATTTACGAAAATCAGCAAACCATTCTAATTTTACAAAATTAATGGTCCAGGAGGAAAATGTACCGGTACGTGAGAAAATGATTAACAATTGTTTGCCTGTTTTGTTGCCTTGCAAGATCAGCAAATACGGAGCACTGCAGTATTCATGAATTTCTCTCTGGCCTGGTTATTTCAACATTTGTTTATGGCGCAGTTTCTACAAATGACTCAATGTAAAAATACTTGCAACCTTGGTTTATACGTGAACTAATTTATTCTGTGATATACGTGATAGGACCATCATCGCGCTCATATGATCAGAATACAGCCAGCCAAGCCTGCAAATACTCTGCAAGATAAAGTTAACATCAATGTGCAAGTGAGATGCAGCTGTACCATATGAACTTTATCCTCAAGATCTAGCTAAAGCACCCGACGAGAGTAGCCCTGCAGATTTGCTGACTGAATGAAAAGAAAGTCAACCCTAGATCGGCGTCTTTTTGACCCCGGATATATATTTAAGTTAAAGTATCAATATGGTATGACATCCAAATACATATGTCAACAACTGTTTTATAAATTCTGCGAGGTTGTCAAGTTCTGCTTTTATAAACACGGTCAGAACAGTGAGGGATGTAGAAAGAAATATTGCTGTAAAGAATGGAAATCTTGAGAAACATTTGTCAAAATGGAAACATTATGTGTAGTCCTTTTGAAGTTTCCTTTTCCTTTTTTTGTGCTGTGTAGTTTGTCCTTTGTCTCTCTTTGTTGCTTGTTAGTTTTTTTGTCAGCTTCGTGTAGCTGTTTTGTCTCTGTATCTGTCCTTTGTCCGCTTTATAATAATAAAAAAAAAATACATAGATGAACACTCATCAACCTCATTTATTGAAAAAAAAAATACTTAAACGCCCGAGTCTACATAGCTGTTTCATAAATAAACCAGCAAGACACATTTTCTGTTTGCAGACGTGGGTATGTAACGTATTTGTATTATAATATTTATCCCACCCACCTACATTTTTGCTACTACCATGCTAAGTTATTGCTATTTATGCAATTAGCAAGTGCTTAAAGTCATTAAATATGTTAAATATCATCACGTGATGAATATTTACGAGATATATTTCAAAACGAGGCTAAACAACGTACGCTCAAATCAAGTGGCAGTTTTGGTGACTACATTAACATAAATCACGAAATATGTATAAGACAACAACTTCTGTGAAGTTCGGAGCTCGAATAATCTAATCCATGTGTATAAAGAAACAATTTAATTAATTTTGAGATAGAAATCAACAGAAAATCAGATTTAGGCGAGGGGCGGCTGTTTAACACTGGCCGCGATATTGATTAGTGCCTGTCACTTAGCAATCGCTCGGTAGAGGTCACAGCAGAGGTCATGGCATCATTCTGGTGAAAAATTACTATTATGCTAATTAACTATATTTACCTTATTTTCTTAGTTATTCACTTCGTCACCACTGTCTCTTACATCATCTTCCCTATTTCTTCCTTCATTTTCACAGTCTTCTAATTCATTAAAGAGACAATACTTTTAGGGTAGTGTAGTAAAACCATAGACCCTCGAGAATTTCTCGAGGGTCTATGCTAAAACGACAAGAATGCAACCGCCAAGGACTAGGACAAGGGAGGGAATCGCATAAGCGCATTGTTGAATTGAAATGAAGAAGTAATAAGTGCCAAGAATAATGCAGCCAGTGTCTGCAATATGGAATCTACATATACAGTGCATGCTAGCCGATTATCATGCGATGACAAATGCCAAAAAGAAAAGGCTAATTCCCTTGATATGATAGCATGTAAATTCAAATGACAAATCTACCAACTGCGAACCCTACATTATCGCACAACAAAAGACAAAACTTGACAAGAATAATGCACAGAGCTAGAGTGGCTTTAATACAGTGAAATAAATCTTATGACCCTCGAAACAAATGCATAGACATTATATATTCAATGCCAATTAAGACTATATCCAATGACGAGTACAAGTACGTTGCCTTCAGTGATCGTACGTGACGGCCATATGCGTTCAATGTGAAAACATTTGATAAGTTTAATTGTACAACAAAATGCGGTGGACGTGCCAACAACCACAAATACGGAATACGGAGTGACATGCAGGAGAAGACGTCGCAATGCAATGATCGAATGCACACTGTGTACTCCACTGTACATCGCACATTTGTGATTAAATCTCTGTCAAAGTTATTCAAGAAGGTGAAAATTTTTTAAGCGATTTGTGAGCCAAATGTGTCTTGTTTGAAACCATTACTACACACTTTATTGGCATCGCAGCAAAAGAAGTGTCATGTGCTCCTCAGGGGAACTGAAAGAAACCGAAATTTGAAGATTTTGTTATTAACGTCATGAGTACCTACAATTTCCCGTACCATCACTTTCATTGTTATTCTTTTACTTTAATAATGTTGTTGATGTTTTGTTATTATATGATTTAGAAAGGGCTGGTTTGGAAATTCATAATTGTTGCTCACTGATATTTACATTTTGTACATAGACTTAATGCAATATATACCGGCCGATGTCTCTATAGAGATATGGAGGTAGTTCTCGCCTCGATAATGAAATACTTCAAGTTTCGCTCAAACTTTCCCCCTCCCCCCAAAAAAGGCTCAACCATTCTCTTTCAAAATCAAGAATTCAAATCGGGAGTCATCGTGCAAAGTTTGGTACTAGAGAAACAACTTAAATATTTACTGATCTTTGAAATTCAAAATGGCTGCCATCCCTGTGCTATCTCTTTTGGAGAAAATAAGATTCCAAAAACTAGCTTGAAGCCTGTAAAAACTGTCATGTATACATGTAGTCCATAAACTTTAAAATGAGCCCCTACAAGTGGTAGGCCAAATGAATATTTCAAGTTTAAGAGTCAGAATATCTGTCTCCGAGTCACATTCTACCTTAAACACAATTGGAACTAATTTTGGATGATTTGATATTTAGGCCTATATTTTTCAAATTGCTCAAAAGTGTACGGTGCGCTATAGCTGAATGTTGCAATATTACAAATTTCTCATAAAAAGGAGTGTGCAATTTAAAAAGAAAAGCAGATGAGGTTACGTTTGCAGATTAAATTGGCGTTACTTCACCATCCAATTGTCCAACATTAATTCCAATCGTGTTCTTAATAGACGGTTGGTAAACCTAGATATAAATAGCCTCCCTTTCGAAATATTTAGGATACCTATCACGAACTTGTAATTTTTAAAGTCAACAGGATGGCCTGGTGACTCGATGTCTTTATTGTTGGAAACCTACGATGCCATATAGAACTAGGACTAGGACGTCGGTGTTCAAATGCTCTCTCTGATTCATAAATACGAAATTCCGCGGACTGGCTCAACCATCTCTCAATAGAGACGTCGGACGGTATAAATAACCAAAAATGTATGTTCAGAGTTAGAGGTCACGTGTGCGAATTAAGGTCACGAAATTGAGATCGGTTCACTGTGCTGAAGCTTGTACTATATTGCAACCGAACATATCAATGACAAAAATGTGCTGAGATCGAATATTAAGTTTATTCTTTGGTTCAAGTTTAGTGCATTATACTCAATAAGAGGAAGATGTACATGATAAATGTTTTTGGTTCGTTTCTAGTAAACCAAATCCATGACTGGTGTATATGTTCATGCAAATGTAGTCCTATAAATATGTCAAATAGGAGCGTCCTTTAAATTCTGCTGGTACGCAGCTCGGCCAGTTGTCACATGCAAATGTGTCCAATTAAAATGCCAAATCTCTCTAACGTTGTCTAATAGATTACTGCGCGATGGGTGTGCAGAGAGAGAGAGAGAGAGAGAGAGAGAGAGAGAGAGAGAGAGAGAGAGAGAGAGAGAGAGAGAGAGAGAGAGAGAGAGAGAGAGAGAGAGGGAGGAGAGAGAGAGAGGAGAGAGAGAGAGAGAGAGAGAGAGAGAGAGAGAGGAGAGGGGGGAGGGAGGGGGAGAGGGAGAGGAAGAGAGAGAGAGATCTAAATTGGCAAACAAAAAAGTACGCTAAAAACTAAATTTAACATAAGAACTTCGGGCGGATTCGAATTTGTGGCTCCTCAAAGGATGCTTGGTAGCTCGCTTACTCTTAAACCTTGTATGTAAAATTAAAGATAAAACTAGAATTATCGATTATAGGTAATTAACGTTAAATATATAGTTGATCGTCCTTATTTAACTTCGTCGCATTTTCTTGCCGACTTGAGATCTTCTGATGGTTTGAAATCTTCGAGAGGCTTGAAACAGATTTAAAGTCGATAAAGCACCCCGGTCAAGTATATATTTCAACACTCTCTACATTCAATATTGTGTGGTTACTGATTAATAGTATATAAAGTGTTAGAAAGTGTACCATGTAAAAAAAGATCAAAATTACGGGTAGAGGGTTATATATTGTGCCATTACACCGTAAGCACATTTCTATGGAAAAGTGAACATATGTTATTGTCGTATTTACGTGGATATAGTATTAGCGAGTTAAACATTTTAAAATTCAAACAAAGCCATTGTCTGGAAACAATGAAATGCCCGTCTGCTATAAAGGGAAACTTTGGGCGAGGGTTACCATTTAATAACTGTGCGCAGGGGATCAATTCGTGCGCAAAGCTGTCAAGACAAAATCAATTTTTTAGTCTCAAAGTGGACATAATCAGCAAGGTTTGTCTTATGGTTGTGTATATCCCAATAAGTTGCGTGAATGGTTGCTTTGTTTTCGGAAAATGTTGAAAATTACAGCCTTTCCGTGTTTGTATTCGGTCAAAAGTGTGGGTTGTGGTGACCTTAGCGATACTTAATGTTTTCACTATTCCAAGCCATGCGAACGAGAATACGGAGAGACTGCCTGTTTACAATTTCCAGCAACGGGAACGATCATGTTAAGAGGCATGGTCCATCTCGGGAGCGAGTGTTTCATTTTAGAAGAGGTTTGGCGTGTTCAACACATTAACACACTCCGTAAAGACAGAGAAGTTACCAGTATTCATCGCCACGTCATTTTCGGTTGGACTGGGCTCTGCTAAAAGTGTTAATGAACCTGTAAATAAAGCTGTCAATGTAAATTTGCAGCTTTATAAAGAGCTCGTTACTTGCTCGAACCGTCAGACAGTAGGTAGAACGTGGATGCAATGTTTCCAAATTTAGTTCGAACCTAAACGTTTGTACTTACTATTATAAGTCTCCGTTCCCCGTTAAGGTGGTTGGAAAGGCTAGAGCGTCAGTTATAAATTTCAACACAACTATTAAAATATAAAAGTAGTCAACATTCTCTGTGGAATAAAAAAAACTAGACATTTGGGCACAAAGGCATTGCAGAGTTATAGCCTGTTAAAACTTCTGAAAAACTGACCAAATAAGAAGAAGTTGGGGAGTCCTTAGTGTATTAACTATGGTAGAGGTCCCCTAGCTTTTAATAAAATGTTTGAAAAGGGAAAGTCATTATTTGCTGTTTTTCAGGAAAGTTTGACAAGGCGGTGCTGGCATTCAGAGTGAGTGACTGCTATTGTAAATGCATTTTTAGATTCTTTGAGTGTCAAAGAGGTGTCAAAAGTGAGATTAACCAAAAAAACTGCTCTATGGCTTCAAAAGAGGGGTGCAAATATGGCTTGTTTTCAACATTTTTGACAGAATAACAGTTTTCCTAGATAATTGTATACCAATTTAATCCAACTTTAAAATGAGATATGGACATGGAATTTTTACAGCCTATTGACAAGGTTACAGATAAGATTTGTACGGCACAATTTTCCTGTATTTGAAGTACTTTTTGAATAATCACATTTTGAAATTTGAAAGAATTTGTAATAATTTTTTGATATATAAACCCATGTAAAATCATAAAAACAAATTTTATTTACACATCCTGCCGTACAAATCTAGCAATAAATAGTGTCAACATATTTATAACTAATTTGGTAATATTAATACTATCCAATTATTATTAAATTCAAATATGTAAAAAAAATATGAAAAATTAAATTTGAATATTTACTGGTGTCATATTTCAAAATCATGGCTGCAAATATACAATTTTTATATTGTTTGGAGAAAATATTAACTAAGGGAGTTATCCTGAAAATTTGAACTAAATATCTTGATTCTAACACTTGAAACTTGACATTAACTCTGAGAAAAGAATTGGTGCAAAAATAGCCTTTCCAACTATCGCAACTATCGATCGCTCCTTCGTCTATACAAAAAAAGTATATCTTGCATTTACGCCCGCACAACTATTGCGACCACGCCTGGGTATAGGTGATAAATTTGATGTATAATGTATGTATATTTACCGCTACGTATACTCTTTCGGTTGTGTAAAGTGCACTTTTCCTGTTCCTTTCTTTTATTGAGTATTGTTGTATTGTCAGGGGGAATACTTCAAAGTTAAAATACATATTAAGCGTATTACAAACTCAACAAGCGACCTAACGGCCGATATAGCTCCGCTGTGTTTATGTAGAGAATAACTATTTGTAACACCTGTTGACGAAGAAGGTGGAAATCTTTGATAGCTCATTTCGGTGGCCAGAAAAAAGTGGCTAAAATAGCTGCAAAAATACAAAATTGAAGATTTTATCAAAATTTGAGTATATCACATTGGATCATACCTAAGAACATGTCAACCAAAGCTATCTGACAAGAAGTTTTTTGAGAATGAAATTTTCTGACCAAAAATGGCAAAAATTGCCCCTAAAAATAAAAATTGCAGATTTCACCATAATTTCAATATTAAAATATTCCCTTGGAACCTGTATATACCAAATATCAAATCTATCGACCTGCAATTTGTCGAGAAACAGATTTTTTGACCAAAAATGGAAAAAATTGCCCCCAAAATACAAAATTGCAGACTTCATCATTATGTCACTAATATCATTAAGATCAACTGTAGGAACCTGTATACCAAATTTAAAAGCTATCAGACCAGTACTTTTTTAGAAACACATTTTTTGGCCAAAAATGGCAAAACTTGCCCCAAAAATACAAAATTGTACATTTTCATAATAATTTCAATAAATATCATTTAGTTCATCTATAAGCACCTGTGTACCACATTTCAAAGTTATCGGATGAGTAGTTTTGGAAATATACATTTTTTGACCCTAAATGGCAAAAATTGCCCGAAAAATACAAAGTTACAGATTTCATCAGAAACTCAATATATATTACTTAGTTCATCTGTAGAAATCAGTATACCAAATTTCAAAGCTATCAAAGCAGTACTTTTTGCGTATCACATTTTTTGACAAAAAATGGCAAAAATTGCCTTTAAAATGCAAATTTGCATATTTCTGCACAATTTGAACAAATTTGCTATAGATCATCCCAGGAACCTATGTAAAAAATATCAAAGCTATCTGATGGAGAAGACTTTTACAGATTTTTTCACCAAAAACGACAAAGATTACCTTAAAAATACAAATATGCAAATTTCACCACGATTTGAATAAATCTAATTGAAGTCACTCTAAATAAACTGCATATCAAATTTAAAAGTAATTGGACGAGCGGTTTCAGAGCAGAAGATTTTTTACCAAAAACAGCAAAAAATGCCCCAAAAATAGTAAATTTCATCACGATTTGAACAAACTTAAGTGAGGTCACCCCAAGTGAACTGCATATAAAATTTCAAAGCAATCGGACTTGCGGTTTCAGAGGAGAAGGCAAATGTTGACGGACGACGGACGGCGACGGAGGACGGACGACGACGGACGACAACGGAAAATCAACCTATTTAATAAGCTCCGCGTCGCTGACAGCGGAGCTAAAAAGGGGACTGGAAGAGTTGTTTTAGTGATAGATATCATTGTTTCTCAACGAACTGTCTTTATTACTTTGCACAGCTTGACAATTAAGCTAGTACGAATTATCTATTTCACTGTATTATTGACATTCAAGTCCTTGAATGGCCTGGCACCTCCTCATTTGACCGATGTTTTTCACCGAATTTCATCTAATACTCGATGTAATGCCGGTCAGGGTAATTTGTAAGTTCAAAGGTTCAAAACTGCCACGGGTCAAAGGTCTTTCTGTTCTTCGAATGTTGGAATACAGTTCCCAATCCATCAGTATAACAGCTTAAACTTTACTTCTTTTCACGTCCCTGACTGATCTTTAACTACATGTAAATGTATCCCTATAAATAAGTCGGCCTGTAGCATCCTTAAAATTCTCCTGGTATTTTGCCATGTGATCAAAACAGCGAAACAAAAATAGGCCGTCATTATATGATTTAGCTCTAGATCAGCCAGTTGTCACGCAACCAGATATGTCAAGTATGACGAGAATGACAGGTGAAAATGACAAATCTCTCCCATTGTCTTATTGAAGTGACACTACGTGTAGTTCGATTAATATCTTACAAAAGATGCGACGTGATGATGGCTGAGCGGGATATGAGAGAGAGAGAGAGAGAGAGAGAGAGAGAGAGAGAGAGAGAGAGAGAGAGAGACAGAGAGAGAGAGAGAAGAGAGAGAGAGAGAAGGGAGAGAGAGAGAGAGAGAGAGAGAGAGAGAGAGAGAGAGAGAGAGAGAGAGAGAGAGAGAGAGACAGACAGACAGACAGACAGACAGACAGACAGACAGACAGACAGGGACAGATCACTAACTTGTCCACCAACACTAGTACTGAGAAAAACCACTACAGGCTGAAATATAACATATGAATTGTCGAGTGAATTCGAAGTTTTTGTTACTCAAGGGGTACTTGGCAGCTTGCTTACTCTTGAACCATTTACACAGACTAAAAAACTAGAACTAAATTTATCGGTTGTAGATAATTAAAGTAAAGTTAATCGTCCTGATTTAACCACCTTTCATTCTCTTCATGGCTTGAGATCTTCTGATGGTTTGTAATCTTTGAGAGGCGTAGAACGAAAAACATCCCGGTCAATTATATTTGAAAACTTTCTGTATTCAACATTGTTCAATATCTTGCGGTTACTCTTGTATAAAGCGTTCGATAGCGTACCGTGTAAAAATGCTCAAAATAACGGCTCGGGGATTATTTTTGTGTCCTTGCACCGTATGCACACGTCAAACACTGGGTATATGTTATTATCGGATTTACGTGGATATAGTATTGATGAAGTACATTTTGCATTGTGGCCGCCCCCACTATTGCGATCACACATTAGATGACAAGTTACATACATACATACATACATACATACATACATACATACATACATACATACATACATACATACATACATACATACATACATACACACACACACACACATACACACATACACACATACATACATACATACATACATACATACATACATACATACATACATACATACATACATACATACATACATACATACATACATACATACATACATACATACATGTTTGGGACGTACCATTCTATTTAAGAAATATGGAACGTATGAAACTCATGTAACAGATACTATTACTTAATGATATATATATATATATATATATATATATATATATATATATATATATATATATATATATATATATATATATATATATATATATATATATATAGTTTGTAGTAGTAGTAGTATTTATTCAATAAGTACTACAGGCCACCGGCCCTATGTACAAGCTTACAAATCAATACATAGCAAACACTTAGAGAGTCAAAGGTATATCCATGAACTGATACTGCCAAACAGATTTTCAGTCATAAAAAAGGCAAAACCAATACAATCATAAATCTTGTAAAAACAATGCTCTTTTTTCAAAAGCATAGAACAAGTATCTCGCACAATTCCTTATAACTACTGGGTCTATAGCGTTCATAATTCTTATGAATTTATATTGTGATAGTGGCTGATCTGTGAAAAAACTTGGAATATATTGATTTCTGAGTTCTACATAAAGAGGACAAACGAAAAGGAAATGAAACTCATCTTCAATACTATCCATACACACCGGACATTTTCTGTCCATTCTTTGAATTCCCAAGTGTCTTCCCTTTTCAATCATAAGAGAATGAGCAGAAATTCTAAATTTAAGTAATGCTGAACGAAATACAGGTTTCATGTCAATGGTGAGGTATGTTTCTAAGACCAAATCAGTTTTAAACAATTGGTAGCTAGACAATCTGTCCAGTGAAACTACCTTTTCACACCAATTTTGAAAATCAATGTCCAAGCATCGTTGGCGAAAAATACAAATAAATCTATTTTCATCTCCAACCCCCTGATTATACCATGTATCAGCAAATCCATATGTAAATAAAACTCTTTTAAGATTTTTTACCCAACATTCCTTGTTTGACTCCGCCATAGTACACTGGAGGTGATAACACTGCAAAACATACCGATCAGCATTCATTTTCAAAATTCTCAGCCAATATTTTATCATCCTCACTAGACGTATAGCCCTTAGAGTTGGGCGACCTAGCTCCCCTCTCACAGCTACGTGAATATACGATGAATGTGAAGAAAGTAAGAATTTACAGAACTTGATATGGACATTTTCAACAACTTTGGCTTCATGATAGCCCCATATTTCACATCCGTAATGTAAAATCGGTACAATCTTTGTATCAAATATTTCAAAGCACAGAGGAATTGGCACTTGGCCAAATTTTCTCAAATTAATCATCAAAGCATGGAGGGCCTTTGATGCTTGGTCTGCTAATTGTTCAATAGCCCTTGACCATAGGCCTCTTGAAGACAATTTCAATCCTAAATAAACATAATACGACACGATCTCAACCGTCTGCTGACCATAGAACCATTTTTCATAGCTCCTTAGCACTCCACCATTTCTAAAGACAACAACTTTAGTTTTACTTAAATTAACCTTCAATTTGTTCTTGTCACAGTAAGTTTTTAATTTGGTAAGCAGACGTTGTAGTCCTATTGCATTGTATGACATTAGTACGAGGTCGTCAGCAAATAGAAGGTAAAAAAGTTTAATCATTCCGACTGAACATCCGACATCGTCACCTAAAATATGATCAACCCTTAGCTCTTCGTGCAAGTCATTTATGAAAAAGGAAAAAAGAAAAGGAGACAAAATACATCCCTGTCTGACACCTACAGGGCAATTGAAAAAGTCAGTCAGACCAGATGGTGTTAAAACACAAGATTTGACTTCTTGATACATGGAATACAAAATGCGATACATGTTACCCTTTATACCTGCATTACCAAGTTTAAAGAACATGGCTGTTCTATTGACCCTATCAAAGGCTTTTTCGAAATCTACGAATGCGCAGTAAAAGCGACCCCTTTTAGTAGTTAAATATTTTTGGATGAGCGTGTGAATAATAAAAATATTATCAGTAGTACAGTAACCAGCTCTAAAGCCAGCTTGCTCCTCCCTTCTATATTCACAAATATTGTCCCATTTACATAACCTGATATATAAAATTCTGGAAAAAATTTTACTTGCTATCGGGAGCAAAGATATACCACGATAGTTACTTGCCAACTGTCTCGATCCCTTTTTATGAATTGGAAAGATAATACTCTCCCGCCAGGCCGTCGGAAATTTACCCGAACTAAAAATAGCATTAAATAAAACACAGAGTAAGTTGCTTAATTCATTGCAGCAATATTTGTAAAAATCAGGCGGAATACCGTCTTGACCAGGGGACTTTCCTGCTTTAAGTTTTCTAATACTATTTTCCACCTCCTCCACAGTAATTGGTGAATTCAACATGTCGTCATATTGGTCATGAACAGACGATGGAAACTGACCTTGAGCAAATTCTGTAACAGTTGTATCGAAATACTCCCACGTGTCTGAATAGTCTGAATTTTCACAAGTGGCATTTCTACTTGGATTGAACAATGACTCGAAAAAATCATACCAATCATGTGAGCTGATTAAAGACGGAATAGAAGGCCTAGACTCCCTGACATAGCCCCAGAATTTTTTACTGTCTTTGTCATAAGCTGCTTTAATGAACTCTGTGATTCTTGCATTACGATGTATATTCTTTTTCACTATAATCATCTCTTTATAATCATGCTTCTGGGTCTTGTAGCGCTCAAGAAGATCTAACGACCTAGTATGGCGAAAACGTCTAAGTAAAATGTGCAATTTGTCCCGTGTGCGTCTACATTCTTCATCAAACCAAACATTTCCAGTGAACTTAGTGCATTTTTTGTTAAATCTTGTTGATCGATTACTTGGCAATAAACTATAAAAAAGTTCATTGATTTTACCAATCGCCCCGTCTACATGCGTGTTATCTATATCACTCATAATATTATGGATTCTAGGTCCAAAAACCCCCGTACTCAAATTCTCCTTGAATTTGTTACACATTTCCTCATTAACTCTGTATTTACAATATTGTGACATACAGTTGTACTGATTAACATCATCAGTACCTAACTGAGCTTCTACATCATAATTTAATGAAAATTCCACTGGCATGTGATCTGAATCAACTCTACAACCAATTTCGAGGTCAGAGATCGAACCAATCATATTATGCGAAACAAGAACATAATCAACAACACTCGCACCCTTTGCAGTTATACATGTAAAATGCCCCTCTTTATCAGAAGTTGTGCGACCATTTACAATACGCAAGGAGACTGATTTACACAAATTCAGCAAAAGATTTCCATATTCGTTTACTTCTTTGTCACAGTTATGACGTGTACCCACATCTGTGTCCACACTGTAATATTCACCAACAGGTATGTGATTACCCGTGTCATCGTTAATGTAGTCATTTAGTTCAGCAGTTCGAGCGTTGAAGTCGCCAATTAACATAAAATTACCATTACAAAATCTTTGCGACAGATTGACTATGTCACTTTCGATCTCGGCGAACATGTCACCACTAGAATAATGCGATCCAACAGGTGGTATGTACACAGCTCCGATCAATAAATTGTTCTGATTTGGAAACTCAAAGTTCAGCCACAAAACGAAGTCTTTAGTGCATTCTAGTCTCCGAACAAACTTAGCAAAAATTGTTTTAATGAATACTGCGATACCACCTGATTGTCTCCCCTTCCTTCTAATTTGTTGTCCACTAACGAAAAAGGCGCAATAGCCATCCAAATGAATATTACACAATTCAGAGACAAATGTTTCAACCAATACTATAACATCAAAAGTCTTTATAAATTCTATAAAATCTCCATCGTTCCATTTACTCAATAACCCTCTAACATTCCAGGTTATGCAGCCTAATTTTTTACATGTGAAATTTGATGTATTTGAAAAATCAGACAAGTCTCTTCTATTTGCAAACTTTGAGCCTTGGCCCAGTCCCTATCTGTTGAGTTTTAATAATTTATCATTTTCTAGATCGTACGTGTAGACTTCACCATCAATTATTAATTTGTCATATGACAGTGTACACTTCTTGTCCTTTTTCCTGGCGTCGTCGAGATATGGTTTTAATTTTTTACGGATAGCGCGTACCTTGTCCGTATAATTCTCTGCTACTCCGACTTGTGAATTATCGCCTGTATTTCTTTTCTTTCGTCTTGCGGTCATGAGCACCTTTTCCCGCTGTTTGAATCGCGAAAATTTGACGATTATTGGACGCGGTGATGATTTAGTGTTGAGTCTATGCGCTCTCTCGATATCAATGTCATCTTCAATCTTTAATTCTTCTTTAATGTAATCTTTAACTTTCTGTTCTGACTCGTCCCATGTCTCGCGACTTTCCTTCTCTGCAAACCCGTAGAAAACTAAATTTTCCCTTCTTGATTGCGATTCCATGTACTCCGCTTTCTCATCTACTCTCTTTAGACGTTTACACAAGTCTTCATTTTCTCTTTTTAAACGCTCGTTATCTTCCTTTAACTCACGAATATCGAGACTTAAATCCTGAATTTTAACACTGGATTCGTGAAATTGCTGTGTCATGGAGTTTCTCAGACCTTCCACGCAATTATTCAGCTGTAAAAACTTTCCAGTCATTTCTTGTCGAAGTGCCGTCAACTGCTCTAAAATTTCCCTGAATTCAACATTCGAACTTGCACCTACCGGGCTCTCGGGGACCTCAACACCGACTTCACTCAACTTGGTTTGTCTTGTAACAGGTCGAGGTGCAGCAGTATTACTTTTGTTTGGGCCTGGGTTAGATTCAATATCGCCAGCACACAGTAGTAGCATGAAGAAGACCACCTTCAATGACAATGACACATACCATCTCTTCATTGTTATGCAAGGCGTGCTCACCGTCTTTTTCGAGTGCGGCATGAAGCAACCAATTTTTGCTCTCCACTGGTCCAAGGAAATGCCCATATTTTCAAAACTTCGTAGAAACTCTATACAGATGTTGCTAAACTTGCTGCAATAGCGTAGTGTGAGAAAACTTACTTAAAAGTTGACAGAATACATGCTGTTCTGCAGGACCAACTGAACAGTCAGTCCTTTCAGTTTGGTGCCCTTTGACCTCTTCACTTATATATATATATATATATATAATGTATTGCAGGTGTGAATTGTTTCTTATTATAACGAGAAGTGGTATCATAATGTCTATGCCTGATTTAATCCCTTTGTATAGCTTACACTACTATATAACCCTGGAGGAAACGATTGACAGGTCGCCTTTCTCGTTAACAGACTCTTCAATGAATTAAAATGAACAACGGGATATCTGATCAAAAGCCAAAGAAATTCTTGCCTCATAAATTGAAAAGCGTCCCTCGGCAAACTGAGATAGGAAAGATTTGTTTGTGATGCTGACGAGATTTGAAGAATGTTTAAAACACACTGATAAAATTCGACCTTGTTTTACTCATTAGGAAAGACAGTTTTACAAACGATGCATGACCTAATAGACAATTATTTCTGTATGCGATATAGAGTTGGAACTATCTTTATGAATACATAAATAAATTATTCATTATCGTTCGTATTTTCAACTGCGAGGTCTTTTATCGTGCTGACGAGGAGAGCGTTATTAATTCATGCCTCAAAACGGTCTCCAAAGGCGGTGTTGGTGATTATTTAGCGTTATGGCATGATATGCATGAGCGTGAGTGTAAATTGCTCACTTGCTGTGCAAGGTCATATTACGCCTGGTTACTGGCAGAAAAAATTACGCCCCTTAAAAACAACACAAAAACAAAAAAAAAATCATCAAAACTGCAGAACGTGGTAAAAACATGGTATAAACAATCTCGGTGACGTACAAACACACACTCTATGTTCTGGATTGATTATCGCAGAGTCAAGCACGAACATGCAAATCAGAATCAATCGGTTTACTCCCCAAGGGTTTACTCACAGACAAATAGAGGACTGTCTCTCTATTTGTCTCAGGTTTACTCTGCTGGTATTCGACATGTGTTCGCGATGAGATATCTATACATTGTACATAGAGTCATAGATACATAGCTAGATACATAGTTAGCTACATACATACATACATACATACATACATACATACATACATACATACATACATACATACATACATACATACATACATATTAATCTGTGTATGGAAGGCCACTGTCCTTTAGGGCGTTGCTCAACAAGGGTAAACAAATACAAACATCATGTGAATTGCGTGAACGTAATGGAAAAAGTACGGGGGACAGCACGGCAGTGTAATGTTATACATCGGGGACAAATTATAACTCATGAAGAATGTGCAAGTATTTGTTATTAATCTCTTCAGCGAAGTCTTCAAAGATGAAAATTGAATGTTTTCAGGAGTAAGCTCGTCAGGTTTTTATCGTTGTAAAAGTTGTTTAAACGGCGGCCTGGGATTTGACGAAAGATTGGCCGTATCATATCAGTTCCATCGTCAATGATTGGTTTTTTTATCTGAATTGACATCACATTTCATTTCGCTGCTGAATTGGAAAGTTAATTATATCTTGATAAAATATTCATATTCAATAAACCGCGGCTGGCGCGGCTGACTCACATATTTGCTGGTGGGACAAAACATGAGAGCGAAATACCTCTGAGGGGATAACGGCAGAAAAGAGTTCGGCAGCTTTCAAACCATGTTGGATCATATCTGACTGCATGCATGAAATACAAATTTACGTTCAAGTGTAACCGAGTAAACGCTAGGTACCTTTGACGGTCATCATTGCCGACGCTGTGACGGGCTGAACTGTGAGTAACTGCGCTATTTTTGAACTGTTTGCCGTTTCATTTTTGTTCTGTTGTGTTCTCATCGCGGTTTCGGTCACGGTCCCGCGTTCTACGATGTATTTAGCCTACCGGAACACATTGCCGTGACGCAAATAGCTTGCCAGGAACAGAACAGTTCAAACATAGCCTGCCTTCGAAATTTCCAACAATGACCTGAAAAAAATGTCACGGGCGTCCCATGTATGGCCATGACTGTAGAGCTCCGCTTTACAGCTTCGCCCATACTCATGGCCATGACGGCGCGTATGCTTCATAACTTCGCTCGTACACAGTTCTGGAGGCTGTGAACATTCACTGTCGGAGAAAGACCGTTGCAGTGTGATAGGTACCCGGCATCACACTTCGCCCACCACAACACCCATCAGCAGTCACATGACACAGGCGGTTATACGGGACACGGACCATAATACTGCCCACACATACAAGACACTTGTGGACGCTGAAAAACCTGATATATTTACATGTATTCGGCGTCGATGAATATTTTACAAGTGCATTGAACGAGTGATTAGTAGCACCATTATTCACTTTCTTCATTACGTCCTGGCACACAATTTCACCTATATCGTCTTTAATCTCTGCGTAGGTTGACGTCGAGAGCACTCGTACGCTCAAAGAGAACAAGTTAGCGACGGAGATGGCGAACTGCTTTCTATTCTTCACGATATGTCTACTGTCAGGTGAGTTTTTTACATAGTGTCATCGTATAAGCAGGATGTTCTGTTCTTACTAGAAGGAATTGTCATAATGCCGTGTTTTTAGCCGCCTTTCCGTAATTTCCTAGGCTCCTCATGTTAGACATTGATTAGATATGCATAGGTGAATATGTGTGTCATATTTATGTTAAATTGATGTTCACAATCCATGGTAATATTATGTTGTACGTGTTAAGGCGGTATCTTCATCCATGCCATCTAATACGTGAGTACAAGCATATGCTGTGTGGTGTTACTCTTGACGAAACATTCGGGTTGTCAACTGAGTTATACTAAGTTATTCTTTCGTGCAAAATGCCCCTAGGCTTTTCGTCATGAGAGGAGACGTCTATCTAAGTATGATGCGAAGGTATCGGATGCAAAACTCACATATGACCGACATGCAGGGATCGAAAAGTTCTGATCAGGAACTGTGGCAGCAGTTATGATCGGAAGATTTCGTAGCAACTCGGCTGAGATATATATGCCCACGAGTTCGAATTTCTGAACCTCGTTAAGGAGGTACCTGTTTGGAGAAATACAAAGGGTGTGTGGCCGCACGTCAAAACCTATACGTCATTTAGACATCAATTCTCGTTATTTTAAAGGCCCCATTTTAGATCACTAATGATGTATGACCCTAGTTAAAAAATCCATGGCGTCGAAATTTGCAAAGCATTATTGGTGAAAACTAAGCATTTGCGCATCCGGGGCCCAAGCAAAACCTACAGCAAATCAGATGTCGCTGGCCAAGCCATAATTTGCCAAAAAAAAGCATTTGTGGAAAACTTAAATTTTTGGTGAAGGAACGTAATGCTTATCTTCAAATAACCTTAGGTTGATGAAACCATACCCCCCCTTAAGACCTCGGTTACTGTGAAATTTATGTGTCCAATTTAGACCACATCACCGATAAATTTACCCTAAAGGGTTATATGTAGTATGTATGTATAATGTAAGGGAAGTAACCCAACTTCCGTTCTATACATGTATCTTGGCAATGCAGGTTGCCTCTTTTCAGTATTCGGTTACTTGGGTCGATTTGTCCTTGACTTTAACGCAAAGTGTTGTTTTTTTCATACAAAGTAAGGCCATACCTGCCTTACCGAATTATGCTGTCCTTTGAAAGTAGAAGTAGAATAAGCTATAGGATAATATAGTTTTCATTTTCATAGAAGGGGAATACACTGAAAACTGTAGTCACTCCACAAGCGTTAGAATGAATTCACAAGCAGCAGTCTAGAATGGCATTGTAAGACTTGGAGCTTCCGAAAAACTGTCCCCGAGGTTCGATATTTTCGTGTAACTATACTTGTGACAATTAATATTGTGAATGAATTGAACGGGTAGGCAGATACGCAGTAATTGAATTACATTTTGCGTACATGATGTGTGTCAAGATTGAAGCCAGTGCACGACTATGAATATTTTCTCCGTGTGATCGAACCTGACTGTCAAGACTGCAAAATAAATTTGATGCTACACTGTAGCATGCCGGTGACTGTCGTACAATGTTTTATTAATACTTAACCATGTTCTGGGCAATAGTAGTCACGCTTTAGCAGATAAAATGACTGTGAGTAATGAGATTAATCGTAAAACCGTTACTTTCCTTGTATCGTTCAGCCTCAGGTCTCGGAGCCGGTGCCAAGATAGAAGGGGAGCTTTTCGATTATTTGTTCAATAGCAGTTACAAGAGAGAAGTCCGCCCTGTGGAGAATGTTGCTGACGTCATCACGGTGTCGTTTGAATATTTTCTGATGAGAATAGTGGATGTTGTAAGTCCCTAATCGTCCCTTTTTTCGTGGTTTGGTTGGGTGTTCTGAGTGTGAATGCGTGACGTTGACAGGGTGAGACCGATAGCGTGAATGTTATGCGCTAAATCTCGATTCAGCATCACTAGTAATTCAGGTAATTTCTTGACCTGATTGTCCTCGTGCAGGTGGGCGAGGAAAGGCCTTCTGCGCGGGCAAAAATTCTTATCTATTTGCCGGGAAATGTTTATTCTTTCGCTCAGGGGACATCCATGACAACATGATATCAGACCAGGGGATGGGCAACGGATAAGATTCGGAGGTTTGCGGAGGTTCGTCGAGAGGGAGGGTAAAATCATATGGTGGGGAGGGGGTGCAGTAGGGAGCTTTTTTGTTGGGGAGCAAGGAGTACTGGCGGTGAGCTGTTGTGACGGGGAGGGGCCAACTCGAAGGGTAGTAGCTAGCAAGTTTCACTTTCCCGATAAAGCTAAAATTTGTTCAAAATATCTTAGAACAGTACCTCTACAATGTTAAACACCTCTGGTGACAATTTATCGAAATGGCTTCATTGACTGCCCTTTCAATATTCATTGTTGGAGACAACACGCAATCGCTATGCATTTATTTATGCATATACATATTTCGATGACTTCGGAAAATACTGTTACAGCGTTCTTTTGTTTGTTTAGCGCCGCTAATAATGTAAACGATGCAACATTTTTTCCGACAATGACGTCATATGGTATCACGACATTATTTGTCAGGTGAGTTCGGCTTCGTAGGCGCTGTCCTGCTTTGCCCATAGACAGTCCCCACTCTACTGTCTATGCTTTGCCTGTGAATTTGACAAATGGGTGTGTGATTTTGTTTGGGAAAAACTAGTACATAGTGTGCGTGAAAAGATTTATGGGCGACACTGACTTTTCAGCTTTTTGATGCACCTTGTATTAAATGCACAATATGATTATTTATATCGGCCGACGACTATTCTCCTCTTATGGTGCAGGTGTCGCCAGCGTTGATATTTTAAGGTTTTTAAGTTTTAAATTATCACTTTGTGACAGCTGTGTCTCTACACGATGGACTTGGTTGAAGTCTGAAACAGATACAAACAACTTTCTTTTGTGCGTTCTATTTTCATTTTAAGGTAGAGAGCGCCCAGGGTACAGATATTCGGATATTCATTTTTTTAGAATTCTTTTCTAGACTACCACCCGTGGGGCTTCATTTGGAAGCTCTTGGAGTTATCTTCGTTTTTGTGAAAATACAATTTTTTTTAATTTTTTCCCACAGATAGTTATTTTGAAAAGTCAAATTTCGGTAGATGTTAAGCTATTTGCTTCTCTAGTACCAAAGTTTGCACGATGACCCCTGTGTGATATTCTTGATTTCGAGAGAGAACGGTTTAAAGTTTCCATACGGAAAGCTTGAGCAAAAGCTTAAAGGGCCAGTAGGCCTAATGCTAACTTTTGATGCTTTTTTCATTATTTTTGTTTTGTATATTAATTGCAACTTCGTATTCTTCTCCCAAAAGAATGTTCAAACGCCCACTATTTAGCTTGCCATCTTAGCATTCATATGTGTAAAACGATTGCCATTGTTTACATCTGAATTCTAGCCCGGACCAGAAGTCACTTTTCAACAATAACAAAGCAGTTTACACACATACACTGCAGGCTAGGTTGACAAGCTGAACACTATGTATATCAACGTGCTTTGGGAAGTAGAACAAGGAATTATGGTTCAAATTCAAAACAAAAATGGTGAAAAAATTATCAAAAGTTAGCATCACTGGCCCTTTAAGTCTTTCAATTTCGAGGCACGTACTGAAGCTGAAGTGAAGACATTACAGCAGACTTTCGCCCTTGAATTCTGGCAACACTAACTGGATAGCGTTTAGCCCATTGCGCATTCTCTACTGCGATTGTGCAACATAAGTAAGCCCGTTCGGGCTATGGAGGTAAAAACTGAATATTTTTTCAGGTGAAAGCTTTGGATGAAGTGGTATGAAGGGGTAGCACTTTTAAGTATTTATTGTTCTTTAGCAGAAAAGGTTTTGCTTCTTGGTTAATTATTTTATTTCGTATAGCTATTTTGTCAAATATTGAGGAAGATTTTTTTCAAAATTTTTTGTCGGTTAAATTTCCTGCTTAAAGGGTAATAACGTTGCAGTCAATTTTTACTATTTAGCCGAGTGTTTTCGCCGGGTGTGTTCTGCACGACAGCTTGTTGTGTCCGTCCCATTCTCCTAGACTCTTATCACAGAGTTTAATGACATTATATGAAGCAGCTTTGGGACTCAGCCTTTTCCTATCTACGACAACCGAACATTAACATGCTTTTCAGTGAAGATGTTTCCAACTCACTGCCGTCTAAAAGTCTCGGTTTTCGATGCTTGCTTCAGCCATAGAGTTGCATTTAATCAGAAAGACTGAGGCTAAAGAGCTACAAGTTAGTCTGCACTTAGAAAATACCACTCGAGAACGTCAATCTGGAATTTAAGTCTGGTCTGAAATTTGAAATGTTATTTACTCAATGCGTGCATCAAATTGGCCAAAATATTAAATCTTAATTCTTGCTGTTGTTAGTTTAGGGTGAAAAGCTGAAAAGTTCGCGCTTTTTGTGTGTTTATTTGCATATATATATATATATATATATATATATATATATATATATATATATATATGTGTGTGTGTGTGTGTGTGTGTGTGTGTGTGTGTGTGTGTGTTCGTTTCTGGTCTCGTTCGAATCATGTCGTTCCGTGCGGTGCCTTGAGATGAGTTTTTTCCTAGAGTTATGGAAAGATAAAAGAAGTGCTCTCTGAAGAATCGCTTTTCACTTATTAGGAGTTTGTTTCCCTTTTCGAAAACGCAGAAGGATCAGCAACAAATATTTCCGCATTGCAATTTTCCAGGTACTATATCAGTGACTTTGTTCGTTCTTTTCCGTGATGTAATTATTATATCCATCCCAATACAATCGTTGATGAAAATTCTTTTCGCGTTTGACTTGAACTGAGCGGAAATTTACTGGTTAGTAAAAAAACTTCACATTCGTTATGCGACTTGTTCTCTTCCAGTATTTCTAAGAAAATCCAAGACACAAACAATGTTTTTCCTCTTGTCGCGAGAGTAGCGGTTGCTTTTGATCATACTTATATAGTTACCGTGGATACGATGAGGGAAACACAGTCAGGAAATAAAGCTTGTGAACTTGTGTGTAATTATTTGAATTGGTAGCTGGAGCTATGGGGTCGATTCATGCACCAAAGTTCCCACAAAACCTACATTTTTAAGTTCAAGAATAAATAAGTAAAGACAGCGTAAGTTTGGTCTATCGAGCCCGATATGGTCTAGATCATAAAAAATGCGGAGTTTAATCTGTAAAAATATTGTTAAAAGTCTGACTTGTGACTGATATTCGCTGACTCTGAATTGTGAATTCAAAATGTCATCACCAAGCTTCACAAACACAAAAATTGAAGGAGGTTAATGTTAGACAAGGGAAAACGTAGATTTTATTAGCATGCGAGACACCATACTCGCAAAACTGGAGATCCTGCTGGGAATTGGGATATAGGTAAATCATTTTTCTTTATCATGCCACTTACGTCAAGTTAGTTCACGAACCAACACCCGACTGTCTCTCCACTAAGCTCTATCCTTGTACGCCTGGAAAATCCCGTTAGATTTTTTAAATGATGACTTGGTATCGTCCTCCCTATAACATTTAGTTATATGCCACGCTTGCAAAATACTAAAACGCTTAATATACGCGAACGAAAATTTGTGTAACTTAGGTTCAGACCCTGTTATCGGTCTACGGCCTACGTTATGGAAATTTTATCTTGTATGTATAGAAGTCGATTTATATTGTTGCCAAGTGTTCAACTGTTCATCCCATATTTTTGTAAAAAATCCCTTCTTATTGTCATCAGCATCATCGCCTACATGTTTACAAAGTAAGCGCCCGCTATATAGCTGCACTCGAATGTGATGTAACGGTAGCAGTCGGGTATATAATATTGATAAGCTATAGAACGCGAAACCATGAAGGAACGGCTAATTACACCGTCGGCAAATATCAGAGTGTGGATCTGAGATATGGGAGATTGAACTGACATTTTACAGTGAAGTGTTCAAACATAAGAATTATTGACGTAAGACATAAGACAGTCAAATCGATGATAAAACAGTGTCATTAAAATGGTTCAGAAAAAAAAATTGCCCACGTGCGCAGACCGTGCATGTGTACTTTTGCATGAAAAAATTGACAGCAAATGATATATTAGTCTGTTTTTTTTTAGTTTTCGTCAGATATACCTACTTACAGGGCATAATAAAAAGTAAGATTTTTATGAGGGCTACGCCGCTGACGACATGAGAATTTTACGATATTAATTTTTGTACAGTGGTTATTTACTTTCTATAAATAGTGAGAAAAACAAACAAGCATGACCTCGACGATATGTAAATATCATTTTATTGACAGTACGTGTATTCGTATCAATTTTGTATACAGACTCATAAACATTGTTCTTTCGAGATTAAGTATGTGTGCTTGGCCTGGTGTTCTAGTGAAATGATTTTAAAACCATTTTTTTCTGGTTTCTTCCCAGGATGAAAAGCGACAAATCCTGAAAACTGTGGCCGGTCTTAAAATGGTACAAACTGCAGTTTTACTATTTGCTTCCGTTGCCTTATCAATTTTCATCTTTTCGAAAGTGACGCCAGGGTGCAATTTAACAACAAAATCATGAGTTATCACTGGGAAGCAGACAAAAATATCGCACTATTCTGAAAACAGATGTAAAATTGTCTAGAATGACAGGATCCTTCGATTTAAAGGTATACAGTCACCTGTAATCTAAATATGCCCATATATGGTCAAAGGGGCGTTCCTTGGTATTCAAAATGCTCGTGTGAGGGCGCTGTTTTTAAAAAGCAGCCACCTGTTTGATTTTGTCTTTCCATGGTAACTGTGGCAAAATTGGAACAGGTAACAGTATACCTTTAATGCGTTGCTTTGAATTTTAGTTATTACCATTTTTGTTGTCGTTGTGTTTTTATATCTCCGTGATTTGCACGCCTGCATGTTGGTACACAAAGACTTATCAAAAGCAAGGCCTTTAAAGGTATATTGTCACCTATTCCAATTTTGCTACAGTTACCATGGAAAGAGAAAATCTAACCAATCACAGATTTTAAGCGGGTGGCCGCTTTTTAAAAAACAGCGCCCTCACATGGGTATTTTGAATACCAAGGAACGCCCCTTTGACCACATTTGAGCATACTTAGATTACAGGTGACTGTATACCTTTAATATGGTATTAAGTCAAGTAACCATCGCATCGAATATATATCATTGTGATGAACTTGAGGATTGAGAATAAATTATGTATCCACGTATTGAATCACTGTATCTGTGCAATAGTTCGTTTGGTGTTTTGGTCAAGATCAACATAAGAATATTCAAGGGAGATGTTTTTGTCGTCTTTTTATGCCTGCCACGTGTCGTGAAGAATTGGACAGACGCTGGGCTGAAGTGGGATCCAGACGAATTCGGCGGCATTGACACCATCTGGGTCATGTCAAATGAAGTATGGCTCCCTGATGTTACTCTGTGGAACAAGTGAGTCGATCTATTATGTTGTGAGCAAGACTGTTGTAGGGTACCTATAAAACACTCTCTACGGAAACGGCCTTTTCGCCCTGTCCGTCTCTTTCGCTATTCCGCTCCTCTTTCTGTCCACATGTCTCTCTGTGTTATTTTTATTTGATGTGGTTTATCTAGCACTTTAAAAACCATACAATACAAACAAATACAAAAAAAACCCATGAAAGTGTTGGGATAACACGAAAAAGTTAAAAACATTTCCATTGTGGTCCAACTATGTGTCTCTGTGTGTCTGTCTGTCATCTCTCTCTCGCTCTTTCTGTCTCTGTCTCTGTCTCTCTGTCTGTCTGTCTGTCTCTGTCTCTGGTGTATTATGTAATTTATAGATGGTATTAAGGGTTACCGTTTTATTATCATAAATTTGATCCGATAAGGAATGTTTCAACATTCTGCACAACAAGTAATAACTCATAATTGTATACCTACTACTGACAAGGTTTGGTGTATACGGCTCAAGCTCTGCCTGTACGTCACAAGTGAGCGCCAAAATGTTCTTCTGTATCAGATCACCTCTAGCCATGTTACTGAACTTGACCTTATTCATTATTACGTATTAGTATTATTACATGTTAGTGTGTCCTGGTCCGAAAACAGTGTTGACATTATAAGTGTCCGTTAATTGCATTCGTAAATTTCAAGGAGACAACACCGTTGATGCCTGACTTTTTCATATGGTCATACAAAATTGTGTGAACATTCATTAACGTAGTAAACAGCTACACACTGGTACTGCTCTCGTGTGTGTGTCTGTGTGTGTGTGTGTGTGTGTGTGTGTGCATGAGTGTGTTATTTTTTTTGCGGGGGGGGGTAATTGTATATGCCAAAGATAGCAGTAACTACACAAGAAATGTAAAAACAAATATTTGCATTGAAATACATCGCATGGGAATACTCAGTTAACCTTGATTTCTTTGCACGCAGTTCGCATTGCTCTGAAGCTCCTTAGATGAGCAACTCGAGATCTGCCATGTTCTTCCAGACTTGTGTATATTTCTCAAATGCTCCTATGTGAATTACTTTCAGATGTATGACAAAACAAGTGCTATATTGACTTGACAGTAGAGATGAACGATGGTATATGACAAAATCATTACATTGTAATTAGTACCCACCCATTCAGGGTCAACACATCTTTGCGATTTCTTTTGCATGGAGAAACACATCGAACTCGGCATCTTACATTGAAATAAAGCACGGAGACACTGCTTTTCACCTCGCTTTTCAATCTGAACGTTTGTGTCTTTCGTGAAAGTTTCACGAAAACGACAACACAAGAATGGCAGTTTCTTGCTTTAACATTTCTACGTGTAGGTCGATGAAATTGGCAAATACGCTGCACGACCTGTAGGCAAAGTCCACTATTCTAAACACAAAATACATGTATCCCTATATCAAACCTCCTGTAAACTTGACCGCTTTTCATACCGGCTGATTTGGAACATCTTTCCATGTGTAGGCACCGTTAGGAGAATGGGGATATGTTTGCCAAATTTCACGATTTTTGTTCTGGTGATAGACCCAGGTAAATACAACATAAAATGGAATTTACCTGCCGTATTTTTACATGAAACATGCATGTCTTCCTGTGTCACTTATCTTTCTGAAGTAGCTACAAATTTGTCATGCCAGACAGACCTTAGTCATGTCAGGAAAATTGCGTCCTTAGGCTCTAGATAAAACGCCGTCATGATGCCATTTTCAATTCTCGCTTATTTCAGCGCCGAGTCTGACGCCGCCAACCTCATGAGCGGAGGTACAGTGGCAGTGTCGTCATCAGGAATGGTTACCTACGACGCAAAGATGATACTGGAGAGCTTCTGCTTCATCGAGTTCTTTCTCTTCCCGTTCGACGAGCAAATCTGCAACTTCACGTTCAGTCCATGGCGCACCAGTAATCGGTACCTCGTCCTGAGCGCCACTAATGCGACGATTTCGGAAGACATACCCACCGGTGGGGAATGGAACGTCACTGAGATCGACACCATTGCTATAGTCAACGCGTACAACTTCTCTCAGATCCACCTCACCATCATCATGGAACGGGCGCCGCTGTTCTACATATTTAACTTGATAATACCATGCATCATTATATTTGCTCTGACGCTTTTGGGATTCAGCCTCCCTTGTGATTCCGGCGAAAAGGTCAGTGGAGGAGTACTTAAGGTCCAAATTTCGTGCATTACTGAGCTTTCAAGCGTTTTTTCACTCTGACCAATTTCACCCAGTACAAAATAGGCGAGGAATTTACAATTTGTAGACGGATATCATACGAGAAGACAATTAATTCCTCTTAAAAATACATTCATTTTTCTCCTTCATGGCTGTAAATCTCATTTGCGGGATTATTTCTATCTGTTGAATCATCATCATCATCATCATCATCATCATCATCATCATCGTCATCGTCGTCTTCGTCATCATTATCGTAGTCACCACCGCTATTATATCGATAGTTATTGATGTTGCTTTTGTTGTTGATGATGTTATTCTTACATTTGAATAAAAAGAAAACCAACATTTTTGTAATAATCTTTTATTTTTTCCCTTCAAATTGTACTTTGCATAAAGTAAATGAACTCCTAATTTGTCATGGGAAATACTGATCTTGATAACTTTGTATCATTCATCGATTTATAATCTTGTCCTCATTTGTTCTCTTGAACTTCAGATTGGCCTAAGCATCACAATTCTTTTATCTATGGCGGTATTTTTAACAATGTCTGGGGACCTGATGCCACCGACAGCCAGCGAAGTTCCTATCATTTGTGAGTATCGTGTTACCACCTTCAACGTCACGTTGTTCGTGGTGAATTTTTCACCCTATACTCATGGTCATATCGACGCTGCAATTCATTAGGTACACGGAGAAAATGTCAGCGCCCTCAACAGCTATAGTCTAGATATAAGAACAATCCTTCGAAAACTTGGCTTTCAAAATGGCGTCATTTTGGCATAACATTTCCATTTGCGGCGAGGGGAGCTTTACTCGAACAAAACTAGATTTAATGGTATTGAAATGTGAACCATCGGCACTTCACTTGTTCTTTGCTGTGCTTGATAGCTGGTAGACGCCTCACCAGTGAAGCGAAAATCAGCTAACAAGAACGGCAAATAAAAAGCAAAGGTAAAAAACTCGCCATCTCGACGTCTTTTATATTAATCGGATTGCATTAGTACGTTCTAAGAACAATCACCTATAACACCACCTTGTACATATCTGGGAGGATATATCGTTTGTGTATTTCTCATCGAGGCCATTCAATGTATGTATTCACTATAGATCTTTTCCAATATTGATATCTTCTTTACATGCACTAAACTATGTATTTAGGGAGCTTCCATAAGGTGTTGGGCCGGTATATATCAGAAATGCTCCATCATGTAAAAGCCCTCCCCAGTATCTCTATCTATAATTTGCCCCTCCTCATTTTCTATTGTTGAAACATGATCCTCCCCGTTCAAAATTTGAAAGCTTATATTCATACCCCTTCGTTTGTGCCCCTGTCATTGGTTTATTCTTTAAAAATTGACCTTGTTTTTTTTTATATTTACGACATACTAAATCTTACTCTGACCAAAAGATACCACCACTTTTAACCCATATGGAGCACATGCCACATGTTTAACTCTGTGTATTGCACTGACATGTTTGCGTGAAATTCCAATGTAATATTTGCTGTATACACATTCACTTCTTACCACCTCAATCTAGTCAAGTACATTCATATCAATAATGAAACATAATAAATGCACAGATATGGCTGGCTTACTTCTGGAAATAGTGTTATTAATATAATGTTACCCATGGACTCTCAAAGTATAGTGCACTGAAATTTTTTGGTGAAATTCAAATATCATTATGTGCACTCCTAACTACCTTAATCTAGTCAAGTACATTCATATCAAATTGTCAAACATATAATTTCACCAAATGTAGCTAGTTTTGTGTGGGGGATTGAGATTTTTGACAAAAAAATTCAAAAAACATTTCTTGCACATGCACTTATTCACTATCAATCACTCCACTCTCGTCGAGAACATCCCATAATTAAAATTAGATGTATATGCTGCTAACGTCATTCATGCGCATATAGCCTCCAACTTTCGATGTGTGTGTCACTGAGTGTGTGCATATATATATATATATATATATATATATATATATATATATATATATATATATATATATATATAAACTGAGACTCTCCTAGGTTATCAGTGTGAGTAACTTTTTTCTAGTTATGTGTGATTGCAAAACATATGTAAAAAACTTCAAACACGTGGTCATACATTACCGTCACTTTAATTGTTTTAATTTTCTAGGCCAGTTCCTTATCCTGAACATGATCTTGGTGGCAATTTCTACTGGAATGAACGTGATCGTGTTGAAATTCTGGCACCATGGCCCTGACCACACCGACGTGCCCTTATGGTTGCGGAAAATCACCATGAATGAATACGTGCTCACCGCTCTCGGGATGAGGGACAGGTTTTCCAAAAAAGAGCACGAACAAAACGGTAGGTGTGGGTTATTTTGGAGTATGTCTTCCTCTTTATTCGTCAAAACTGTAAGTTCTCATCCTCATTTTCACAAGGCGTCTAGAAATCGGTAATTGTCACCTCGGTCAAAGTCAGCAGATTGTTATTCCAATAGAAGGAACAAATTTTGTTCACATGTGATTGCAAAAATTACAACAAACAAAATCTGGCACATTTTGAACGATAAATCATCCTTGTTTCCTAGCGTTTGTTCGTGCACCGACAGGGGGCGCTCGTTATAAAAGAAATATAGAAATAGTGAAATTAAGGTAATATGCACCTCGAAAGTGAAAGACTTATTAAACTTTTGCTCAAACTTTCCTCAGTGAAACTTTCAACCATTCTCTTATCAAAGCAAGAATAAAAATCAGGGGTCACCGCGCAAACTTTGGTACTAGAGAGACAAATAACTTGTAATTTGTCGACATTTGAAATCCAAAATGGCCGCCATCCCTGTGTTAACTCTATGAGAAATAATAATATATTCGAGTTTCGAAAAACTAAGACGGTGAAAACTTTTCTTTCGCCAAGAGCTTCAAAATGAGCCCCCACAAGTGGTAGGTCAGAAGAAAATTGATAAAATTTGAAGGCCTGAATTTCTGTCCCCGAGGTGCATTCTACCTTAACACAGAATTTTTAAAAATACTGCCATACTTGCCCTTACTAATTAGAAGCAGTGGGAATGTACACAGCAGTTATTTTTCTTGTTCTTGTATAGATTTTCCAGTACTTTGAAAACTAGATTCTTGCTGCCACGGGCAGATTTGCGAAATATTCACCTTGTCAAACTTGGTCTACACACGCGTAATTTGCATTGTTGTTGTTGACAAGTGAATTCTGGTCCGGACAGACAATAACAGTGCAATGTACAAAAACGGTCTATGTCTAAGTAGCAGGTGTTTCAACATGCTTTGGTGATGAGAACAAGGAATCGTAGTCGAAATTAAAAAAAAGAGAAAAATATCATCAAAAGTAACAGTTTCGTTTAATAATTGAATATAATGACTGAGTGTTCTCACATTCCTGGCCGCTGGGAGTGCGGGCTCGACGGTGTGGGAAAAATCGATCCCACACTCTCAGAAATCGTCCCACTCTCTGCAGTAAATATTACATAAGCTCTGATTGGATGATAAACAGTCTGTTTCGTTCCAAGCGCAAAATGTTATCCAATGGCACGACGAGTAACACACGGACCGGAACTACAAAGTAAGCAGGTCAGAGTACAGTGGCAGACGACAGAGTTGTCACGATTTTGGATAATGTTGTACGTGTCTAATGTGAATTTAATGCATTTTGTGGTCATGTGAGAAAAATAATCTCACACACCAAGGACCTGGGATCAGATTTCGCACACTCGTTGGGAATATTTTTTCTCACATTCCTGGCCGCTGGGAGTGCGGGATCGACAGTGTGGGAAAAATCGATACCACACTCTCAGAAACTGTCCCACACTCTGCAGTAAATATTACACGAGCTCTGATTGGATGATAAATAGTCTGTTTTGTTCCACGCGCAAAATATTATCCAATGGCACGACGAGTAACACACGGACTAGAACTACGAAGTAAGCAGGTCAAAGTACAGTAACAGACGACAGAGTTGTCACGGTTTTTGATAATATTGTACGTGCCCAATATGAATTTATCGCATTTTGTGGTCATGTGAGAAAAAGAATCTCACACACCAAGGACCTGGGATAAGATATCTCACACTCGTTGGGGATATTTTGTCTCACACTCGCCTGCGGCTCGTGTGAGACAAAATATCTCCAACTCGTGTGAGAAATCTGATCCCAGGTCCTTGGTGTGTGAGATTCTATTATTCTCAATTCGGTTACAGTATGGCAATATCAACACTGTCGTAACTTGATTCATAGAAGTTTTGCGGAAAACTATAAAGATTGTGTAAATGTGTTGATAAAAGGAGAAAGTCACTGGAGCTTCTATCATACTCATAGTTTGATAAGTGATGTTTGAGGTACCAACAGTAACAAAGCCATCTTATGTGAGAGAGTTCACTGGATACTCACTAAAGCCATGTTTTTCCTTATTCATAAGAACCCGCGGTTTCACCTGAAGCGCCACTACGCAGCAATGTTGTCCTGGTCGATGCCATCGGGAACAAAGTCGTGTACAGACTTGATTACAATGCCATCTCGCCCCCGTCAACGCCGACCCCAGCGAAGAGCAGGAACTCCTCAGCCGACGGGGACGACGACACCGTTTCGCCGAGCGCCCACTGCAGTAACGACCCTCGCACTTCTTCCATCGTCAAGGAGATCAAGAAGGTACATAAGACGCTCGACTCCCTGGTCCAGCGGGCCGAGAGAGAAGACCACGAGAATGACGTCAGCGACGATTGGAAACAGGTAGCATGCGTCATCGACAGACTGTTCTTATGTTTTTTCGTCATTTTCTCTACGTCGATCTTTATATCTTTAATCGCACAGATGTACTCCACGAGAAAGTCGATGTAATTTGTTGGCACATCAGTGCTCTGCCAAACAAATGAGAGATGCTTCCACGTTCGAATTCGTTATAATGTGCTATGTGCACATCATTTTCACAGTCAAGTTCGGGCATTACTTCCAAACGTCCGTCTCGCTCAAGAATGCGGCCAACTTCGTTCTTTGTGTAAGGTGGGATAACTGAAAGCCCATGCTTTCAGGATGTGTTCTAGCGCCGTTAGATTCCACTTGGTTTTGATGCCCACAGAAATTTCGATGTTGTTTTTGAGTAACGGAGAAAAATGTGCTGACAAAAGCCGTGTAGGTAACTTTAGGCAGTGAGATTGCTTACAGTTTGAAAGATGTAACCTCGAACACGAAAAGTCAGTTGAGTGTCACATAAAAAAGAGCGGGAAAATTTATCGCGCTTTAAATTCCATCATCAAAGGCACAAGGCGGAATATTTTTAAATAATGTTGTACAGAATGCTTTTAAAATTATTCAATTCAATAGACACTTGAGTTTATAAAATAATTTTGCGTCGAAAATTCTATTCAAGTATTGAAGATTACTTTCAATTTTGCTATTATTAAATCGTATGGGAAGGATCGTTCACTGACTAAAATTTAAAATAATTATATTGTCTGCATATACGTGTACATATATAGAAAAGAGTACATTTATACTGTCTTTTATTGGTGACCAGTGATAAAATTAACTTCAATAATTAACGACCAAAAACTTGATTTAGCATCGGTATTGTATTACAAACTGGCAAATTTAGAGATGAAGGATAGGCTAGGAGTTGTTCGTAGTTACAATTTTCGAGTTACTTTGCCAGAATGGCTCTCGAGAGTAGCTTTTGAACTTTTACTATCATTTATTTCTGGTCGACAACATGTACAGACTCACTGAAGGAACTCAATATTATTCTCTACCATGTTTTTGTAACTGTAAACAGTGGAAAATTTATCCCAAAATGGCGACCGTTTTGAATTTCAATTACCAGAAAAGTTGAGATAGTCTGCATCTCTGTTCCCGCACAAAAAAAATTGCATAATGAGCCTGACTTGCAATGATGATTCTGAACAAAGTGGAGCGAAGTCTGAACGAAAGTTTAAAAGGTGGATTTCAGAGATGCTGGCTCATTTAATTACCGGACATGAGGAGGAAACTTTCAGGAATTTGGGCTCATGTCTCTACTTTAAATGTTTTTTGAACATCTCGCCCATGCACATTCGAAATAAACAGATAAATATAAGGATAGTTAAATAAATAGATAAATAAATAAATAAATTGTAGTAACTCCAAAGAGTTGTCAGCCATTATCATTTACAGATGGAGCGAAAGTAGATAAAACAGTCTATTCACCATTATATCAGATAGCACTTCTTGTACATTTATACTCGTTCTCGGGCCCTGAAAACAGTCTATTCATCATTATCAGATAGCAATTCTTGTACACCTATACTTGTTCCCGGGCCTTGCTTTCCAGGCATGTAATGCCACATTGGGGCCACAGAGGGAAAAAATATTGTCCTCGGATTTTCCCGGTTAAACAACAGAGGAGGCGAACCTCTTCATTTAAAAAAAAAGGCGATGGATTTCTCTGTGACTTTGATGAAATTAAAGTCCTCATCACTGCAAGTGTGTTTGAAATCGGGAAAAACCTGAAATATTGCCTCAAAAAAACGCGACCATTCAAAGTTTGCAGTGAACGAACTAGATCATGATCAGTGAGAGAGTCTTAACAACTCTCGCCCGGGAAATTTTTGCAGGCATTTTTGAACAACACCTTAAAATCAGCTGAAGGAGAGACGGCAGTTCCGAGGATCAGTTCGTTAACTTTACGCCATGAAACACTGGCATTTTAAGATGTTGGCTTAAACATGAAAGGTCTATTTTATCGGTGCTTCTGAAATTACAACTTCTATTGGTCCTAACGGTCGGTTTGCACACCGAAAACTCGTGGACTATACTCATTGTTCAAAAAATCAAGGTAGACACTGACTTTCTCGTGTGTACGTGTGTGCTTTTCAAAAGTAATATACTGAACGCATTAAAATGAATTATCCTAATTGAATTGAAATGAATATCCTAGGATTGTGCAACGGATTGAGAAAATGATCGAATAAACAACTGAGAATTGCGTGTCGATAAAGCAGGCTCACTGTTGCAGCTTGCGAGGGCCAGGCAGTTCAGTTTAATAGCTCAACTTGTGGAGCTGAAAAGATGTTCACGTTCCTCTCTTGAAGATGTAATGTATATGTCTATCCAAAACTCCATATTGCTTTGGTTACCTCTGACATCACCTCGACCTCTGACCTTGCCATTAATCGTTCTCATCCCTGTGCTCCGAGTAATGTTAAAGTAGTTTTCGTACTTCTTCAGAGTACACTTAGTGTATATCGAAACCTGTCGTTACGGACACCCTTTGTTCCGGGCTTTGTCTGGCATGGGCAGATCTGTCTCCATGGTAACGTGAAGCGTTACAAATTGTGGGGGGTAACCTGTAATCGGGACGCATTTAAAACAGACACGGCTCGTCCAATAAGGTGACCGTATAAACAGGTTTTCCTGTCAGTAAGGACCGTTCCCGTCTGGTTCCATACGGTATTGTTTTTCTCCATCTAGATTTAACGTATTACTAACTTAGAAATGTTGCACCTTCATCTGTCATATGTTGCTAGTGCGCATGTGCATGTACATACCTGTAATGTAAAGTAATTCGATATGTAACGCTTCGATGGAGGGAGGCGGGGAAGTCAGGAGACTTTCATGGAATAACAAGCCTAGGTGTTCACTGACACATGAATGTGTGATAAAAACAGACAAAAACAAACCATTTTAAAACTTTGTGCATTGGTGTACGACTAACATCTAAATATATTCATTCCTAGTATTTCATGTGTTGGTTTGCATCTACATATGCGGATCTTGGATGTGCATAGTTCAGTAGTGTAAAGTGTCTGCATAGAGTCTCTGTAAATGCATGCATAGACATAACAACAACGTGGCAACATTTAAAGGTACACGGTCACCGTAAATTTGCATATTCCATATATGGTAAAGGGGCGGGGCTTAGCGTACTACCCGTGACACCAGTAGCTGTCAATCCCCATATTCGATACGTGAAAGCTCATGCAGACGACGCTGTTAAGTATGCCATGGCTTGTCGTGTGGGGCGCCCTTTTTAAAAAGTGGCCACCCGCGTAAAATCTGTGATTGGCTGTAAAAAAAACAGGTGACCGAATACCTTTAAGCGAACCCTCATGTATGTTAACAGCCACTATTTGTGGCGGTACGTCATCCCGTAAAGCAGTAAACTTAGTAATGTAGTGAAAGTACATTTAATGAATGGTGTCATCCTTGTAATGCCGGTCTCATATTGTCCATGGTTTCTGTACCCCTTCCCGGTATGTAGTTGTTCTGTAAATTGTCCCCCGCCCTCCTCATGTGTGTATGTATCAAGAGAGGACGCTGCGTCCAACGATGGTATGCAAATTATGGCCCAGCTTATCAGTGTCTATTAATCAGAACTGTCGTTCATTTGCATTGCACTTTCATGTATCTATAAGTCTTCAGACAAGTTTGATTTGTTAAAGGAATACACTCGTCGGAACTGAGCTCAAAGGTCGTATGATACTCATAAGACCAATGTAAACACTGTATCCAAGGTACGATGGTGATTGGTGAAAGTTAAAACATGTCTGTCATCGTATAATTTAAATGTTGCAGCTATGATAATGAGGTGCATCTAGATATAGTGCTAGAAACTCGCACAGGCGCAGTTCCGACGACTGTTTCCTTTTAAGTATCTGTGAGTCTTCAGAACAATGTGCTTTCATTTTATGTAGTATGTAGATAACAAAAGCGATAATTTTTTTTCCATTAATTTGTTCAGTTTTTACCTCGTTGTGTTCTTAATGTCATGCTCAACTACTTTGCTTTTTTTGACGATGATGTAATACTGAATGGTTCTGTGTGGGAAAAATGTCCCGTTTGGCGATGGTACCTGTTAACGTTGCTGAGTGCACGTCGTTGCACGAGACGTGTGCATCAACATTTAATGGGTGAACGAGTAGTCACTTTTTAGCGACCGTCTACCCGTTAACATTATTGCATTCATGTGAAGCGCCGACGGTTTTACATTTTGTGTTCTACAAATGACTGAGTCTGCGCGATTCCGATCCACATCCAATGCAGAATACTGAAAAAGAGTTCACAGAACGTCGTCATGATGGCTCTTCCGAATACCACTGCAATCGCAAAGAAACCATCAGGGATCGTCGCCCATGGGTGTTTTGCTTAGAGCACGAACAAGTTTGACTGCCGGCAAAGATTTTAAGAACTGTACTTCAAAGTTGTAGTTATTGAACAAAAACCAATTTCCGTCTAAATGTATGTGCAGTATCTATAGAATTATATACCTTTGTAAATACCAGTGAATTTTGTGACGTCATCCCCAGATTATTCTATTATCCAGTATTGTGGCCCCAGGTGCTTTCTATATCTACAAATTCGCTTGCATTGCCAAATCTATGAAATAATAGTAATATTGTACCCCCTTTCGCTCCGTTATGGGCGAAAGCAAACTTTGCTCACCCTGAGAGGGGTACATTATTGCTTAAGTAATCATGTCTACTGTGAGGGCGGGAAACGATGATTTTTCGTTATGAATCCTTATTTGTAAAACATACTGTCAGACGGTCGACGAAATACTGGATGCATTATTAGATTTTACTTTATTTAAATATTTAATATCAAAACTTACTTATGTTCGACATTACACGTAGATACTGAGTTCGGTTATTTATGCAAATTTTTGTGTAGGATACGGTTCAGAGGCCGTTTAGAATTTTTAGTATTTAGAATCAGTGATATTCAATATTGTTTTCTTAAAATTTTTCATTGCCGTCCATTTTGCTCAAACTTATGTTTCAGAGAAAATGAAACAGGAATTGCATGTTCGATAAGAAAAAATGTCCGCTCTTCGCGAGACTTGACGAGATCTTGTGTGTAAGTGGTATTGTTTTCGCGACAAAGGCAAATTGGTATGTTATCTCTCATATACAAAACTGCATAAAAATAACCGCTTTTGTTCGAAATACGTACAAAACTCACTGCAGCACGAAACCAGACCTGGCTTCAATTGATACAATGAATGTAAAAGTCTCGCGAGATCTCACAACGAGTTGAAAACCAATGACAAGCAATTTTACCATTTACCTATATTTCGTCATGTCATCATGTGACACGACAGTAGACATTTCTCGATTAATTCTATCACGACAATAAAATCGTTCTTGTAATTTAGGTTTAGCGTGATAATTCTATTTCACTGCTTCACTAATTTTCCTTACTTAATCACCCCACTATCTTCGTTATCTTTTGATATTTTAAGATAATTTTCAAATTAAAAAACATGTTTACAATGGCATCGAGTGATGCAATTACGAATTCAAAATGGGCAGACAATGTAATTCTTTTTCATCTTTTTAAATTTCAAAATGTCGTCTCAATCAAGTGAAATAAATATTTACGTATCGTCTAACATTTACATTCCATGGACTCAAACATTGGAAGGCCCAGGTTCAAAGGTGAGCGTGAGAAATTGGTTTACTTTCTCAGCTTCCTGTAGCGTTTATCTTCTGCGCATGCGTTGTGGTTTATTTGCATATGTGGGACGTTCGCTTGCCAAGTTTCTCGCCAATCCTGTTTTTGCCTACATCCCGATTTTGGTGCACAGACGATTTTTGTTTGCACGATTTGAGTATTGCACACTTGATTGCCGTTTGACAACAGCACACATTCAGCAGCATGCACTGAGCGCTCGAAGAAGGCTTTATTTATTATTGGGCCACAGGTGACTTGACATAATAAAGGCGTGTGATAATTTAAAGGGCCAGTAGCGGTAACTTTTAATGTTTTTCACTCTTTTTATTCTTAATGTCAGCTACAGTTTCTTGTCTCACTCCCCCAAGCATATCGAGATTGTGTTCAGCTTGTCAACTCAGCCTGCAGTACATGTGTAGACTGCATTGTTACTGTCGGCGAGTGAAACTGGTCCGGACTAGAATTCAAACGTAAACATAAACAGTGCATTCTACATGTATTGACGCTGTGTTGACAAATTAAATAGTCGATGTTTTGACATGCTGGAGTTAGGGAAGGGGTAGAAAAGAATCTGCGGTTGACATTAAAAACAGAAATGGTGAAAAACAACATTAAAAGTTACATCTGCCGGCCAATTAATAGCCAGCTTGAGTATGTTTCGCATCAGTTTTTGGAAGAATTTTCACGTCAAATTACGGAATATTTTCTCCGTGTTAGAGAAATGCGGGAAGCACTATATTTCGAGCAAGTCGATCCAGCTGGTGCACATTGTCAGTGTAAGAAGTCGACTCGCTTGCAGCGCCACCACTGCTAGGGGTGTGAATGTAGAGGATACTATAGTCATAATTAAATTTGAGACAGTTTGACAGTAGAGCAGAATACCTCTGCTCTATATACTGTGTATGCTCCAAGTAGACTGGAAGATCCATTGCTCTAGGTAGGTCTGTACCCTTCCTGGTACAGAGGAAGGCAAGCCCTGCCTCGAGCAACTGATCTTCCAGTCTGGACTTCGAGTTGTCAGACAACAAAATCCATGGCGCAATTTCATGTCACGTTCAGCGGGGAATTTGGTTTTCTTTAATACAAATAAAGTTACTTTTGGGCAGAAGGGTCTGTAGATTTTGCTCTGACTTCAATCATGAAAGATTTTGTATTACTGTTTTGTCGAAAGCAAAATATGATGTGTAAGCCTTATACTATGCATAATTTATATCACACGAGGGCGCTCTGCACGAGCTGCCACAATGTGATAACGATACAAAGTTGTTCACTTTTATACTGAGTTTGTGTGACTATCCGATTGGGTGTACCATCTCACCTTAAAATTCACCTCTTGTCCTTGATTGGTGCTCAATTCAAATTGATATTTCGCTAATAATGTAGGATTCTGTATGTTATTTATTCTGTCGCTCTTCTATCATAGTCAGCTCCCGCGCTTCTCTTCATTGGTAACATTGGTAACGTCGTTATCGTGGGATTTGTTGAACTTTATCAGTCTTTGTGAGAGCAGCTTGTCACGTACACGCGTCGTTTTTGAAGAAGGGTTGGTAACATACGTCTCAGGCTTGTAGCCAGCCACGTCAGAATGATGTCAATTTTAATAATTATTCAAACCAATATATAGTGTAACGTGCGTATCTCCATTAAAGATTATCCGTCGTCAGCTTGTAACAAGACTTATCAATGGTCATTCATCCTTGAGGGTGTGTGTGTGTGTGTGTTTGTCTGTCTGTCTTTCTGTGTGTGTGTGTGTCTGTCTGTCTGTCTGTCGATGCGTGTGCGTGCACGTCACGGGGTTTCTGTGTTTGTACGTGGTTCTAAGATAATTCGTTCTTCGGCCGAAGCCTGTATATGCGAACTGGAGCAATTACGAGAATTTAGATACCGTCGCTTCATATTAAATGAGGGATGCAGCATTGCATGTTCGGGTTATCCCTCCGAAGCACTTCAGTGTCGCACTTTTCTTCGGGCAACTTGAGTAGAAATCTTTAATTAATTAATCAACTTTCATATCGAAGCACTTCGGTAGAAGAATATATGAGAGAGAGAGCTAGCTTTGCTGGTTGATGCTGCCTTTCCAATGTCAAGCTGTGTTCTTTACAAATTTTGGTGCATTTTCCGCGCGCCAGGGCCCGACCGAATAAAACGAAAGTTTAGACGATAAAAATAATCAAGGTGCTGCATCCAGAATCAACGGTTAGTTTTTGTTTTGTTTTGTTTTGTTTTGTTTCTCAGAACGTGAACTGCGATCTATGTTGCAATTGCTTACGCGACCATAACTTGTGGATTGAACGTGGAGGAGGGCTTGAAAAACTACAAATATTCCCAAATATTCTCTGTTTTACACCCGTTAAGGCCAAAAAAAGAAAAAGAAATGTTTCTGGTCAGCGCGCGCGTCACTTGAACAACAGCGCGTTACCCTTTTTTTTCTGTTTGTGGCCGGCGGCCGTGGCTGACACCAAACCAAAATGGCTGAAGAGAAAGAGAAAATTCTTTGGGGGGCACGATCTGATCAGTGACTGCATGAACAGTATATATGTGACTATATTGATAAAACTATAAAACTGACCCTCCTCCCTCCCTTGAGGGGGAAAAAATAAATAAATAAATAAAATGCTCGTCGCCGCACCATTTTTTAAAGAAAGACCTGACCAGAAACATTTCTTCTTTTTTTTGGCCTAATACAGCATTAATATACTGGTACATGCATAGCCACCATTTATTGTTTACATTTGCACTTTAGAGGTGATTCAATGTACAATGGTTTACACATTTCAGTCTCTATCAAGAACTGGAATTTTGAATTGATACAGGGAACAAAGATGCAAAATGCCACTTTCAACCCAGCTATATCATATAGCACTTCTTTAATACACGTAGTTCTCAAGGCAAAGTGTTGATAACTTCAAGAGAAATTGATGAAAACAGACTTCTGAGCTGTATTGCAATTTTTATTGACATGCAGTTATCATCATGTACAAGATTCCGTCTTTTTTTCACCTATGAATTAGAATTTTGAGATTTGTGTTCACTTTTAAAATGTATCATTTGGAAATCCTTGCCTCCCCAGGACAGGTTTTCCGAATATGACTTCTTCCCCATTCTGAGTCCTCCGGCCCATTAAATTAAGGTGATGAGCAATTACACTACGTTGATGCCATTGCAATAAGAGTGCAATTTTTGATTTGATGTGCACGTGAATATCTGTTAACAAGTGTCGGTAAACATTCATTTACTTACGGTAATATACAACTGAATACAAATTTTGGATGAAGCTTGTAAAATATTCCTTTGGACTACCTCTTGTTGTAGGGCTTATTTTGAAGCTTATAAGAGTAAATAAAGTTTTCACAGTCTTAGTTTTGTGAAAATCAGTAATTTTAATTTCACAGAGTAGAGGCAAGACAAGGATGGCGGCCATTTTGAATTTCAAATATTGGGTAATTATCCGGTATAACAATTTTCACGTTGACCCCTGATTTTTATTCTTGATTTTGAAAGACAATGGTTGAAAGTTTTCTTGAGGAAAGTTTGAGCAAAAGTTTAAATGTTTCGTTTTCGAGGCGCGAGGCCAGTAATGCTAACTTTTGTTAAGTTGTTCACCATTTTTGTTTTGAATGTCAACCATAACTCCTTGTTCTACTCTCCAAAGCAAATTGATATACACATTGTGCAGCTTGTCAGCTCAACCCTCACGTGTGTAAACTGCATTATTATTGTTGAAAAGTGGCTTCTGGTCTGGACTTGAATTCGAATGTACTGATAATAATGCATTTAACACATATAGACGCAAGATTGACAAGCTAAATAGTGGGTGTTTCAAATTCCTTGGGGTGTAGAATAAGAAAGTTGCAATTGATACACAAAACAAAAATAATGAAAATATCATGAAAAGAGCACTACTGGCCCTTTAAAGGTATAGGCCTACAGTCACCTGTAATCTAAATACACCCTTATATAGTCAAAGGCCCGGGGCGTTCCTTGGTATTCAAAATGCCCATGCGAGGGTGCTGTTTTAAAAAGCGGCCACCTGCTTGAAAGCTGTGATTGGTTAGATTTTCTCTTTCCGTGGTAACTGTGGCAAAATTGGAGGAGGTGACAGTATACCTTTTAGTCAAATAGTCGTGGTCTACACGGAGTTAAGAAGGTATAGGCCTATGGCAGTGAAGACTGTTTGTTTCATTATGCATGTAGGGTCTACATTGAAAAAAAAATAAGTGTGTTTCTAAGATATAGCTCCTCTCATAAAAAAACAATTTGCATATCTACTGTGTTTCGGAAACCCTCTGTTCAGTTGGCTTTACAGTTAGAGCGTGGCCAGAATTTGAGATGCAGGGTTACATTGCATTTGGGGGCGCTGTTCTTTTGACAAGGTTTTGGAGGGCTATACATTCATGCATGGCTTACAGGTAAGTCACAATTCTTGTGCATGGAAAAAAAAAGTAAGATTGTTCCAAAACATGGAACAAAACTTGCAAATAAAATATCTTGTGTTTACTTCTTTCTATTATAATTGTAATTCTGTATTGCAACTCTATATGGTATCCATCATACTCGATGGATTCAAGTTGTTGACCCTATACCTTGCTTCCATGAGTTTAATATTAAAGTCTTTTTCTCGATCGACAAATACATTTATCTCTGATGCACATAAACAATTTTGACACAGTTTGGCAAGGCATATAGCAATGATTATAATGACACAGTGAAGTATTTGATTCGCTCAATGTCGTTGACAGCAGAGTAGACGAAAAGCTGCTGTTAAATAAAAATTGTTTCTTTTCACATTTATCACATATTGATCAACGATTTGTCTGGAACGACACTCCTTGTAAATGATGTCACAAAAGCAAACTTTTCTCCCAAGGACGAAGATAGTGTGCTGTCGGTGATAATAGAGAAGACGGGTTTCGGTTTGCAAACATACACATGATGGACATCTCTATCGAAGAGATGAACGTGAATGACAATCGTAGGCTAGTCCTGTCGATTAATTTGAACTCTGCAATGAGCACCTGTCAGGGAATGATGTACACAGCCTATGCCTAATATCTATTCGCCAGTCTACACGAGGCTTCCATTTAAAGTTCTCGACAATATTTGAATGTATGATGTTACGTGCAGAGGATACGAACAAAAGGGTGAACTCAGTAGTTTACGTTTAAACAAAATTTATTACGAAAATAAAACTAATTACTAAGTCAGGGATAGAGTACAAGCTTTAAAAGTGTACAGATTACTTATCTCAGCTGGGACGGCAAAGCTCCAGTCTCAGAGTTGAAACAGTCAGTCGGATGAATGAACAGTCCTTTGGCTTGCAGGCTTGAAGCTGCACAAAGTCCACAGTATAAATCCAGCGTTGGCAGTGAAGGTCTTGGAAAGTCTTGAGAATGACTACTGCTGGAGTTTAGTAACACACAAGAGACACGAAGACACGATCCCGAAAGTCTGACTGGAAGCTGAGCACGTCCCTTTTATAAAGGCATATAAGAACAATCTAGAACTTTTATTGACATGCTAATTACTGTTCTAAAATTATCTCCCTTACACAACTAATCAACTTTCCAGAACATTCCAAACATGACTAATTGAATTCAAGGTTGTGAGGTCATCAAGGGCAGTGACCTTGAGAATGTTCTAGACTAATTGAACTCAGGTCATGATGAGTGTGGGGGGAAATGACCTAAATAACACACCCCCTCTTCAAAAAAGAAAATTTTTCAAAGAAAAATCTTTCTTTTGGAAATGTTATCTTTGTTACAACAATAAACTCTAAATACGAGAAAGACAGTCTGCAATTAAATTGTCTCTGCCTTTGATATGTCTAATATCAAGATTAAACTCCTGTAACATTAAACTCCATCTTAGCAATCTCTGATTTTTGCCTTTAAATTTCTGTAGAAATACAAGAGGGTTGTGATCAATATAAACCACTATTGGCTGATTTGAAGAAGTAACATAAACTTCAAAATGCTGTAAAGCTAATATCAAAGATAAACACTCTTTTTCAATTGTAGAGTAGTTTCTCTGGGATTTGTTAAATTTGCGTGAAAAATAGCAAACAGGATGATCTATACCATGACTATCCTCTTGCAATAAAACAGCACCAGCAGCCGTATCACTAGCATCTACAGCTAATTTGAATGGCAAAGTGAAATCTGGTGCAGACAACACTGGGGCACTTTGCAGTATGGCTTTAAGTGTATCAAATGCCTGTTGGCATTGCTCTGACCAAACAAACTTTACTTTCTTTTTAAGTAAGTTAGTCAAAGGCTCAGTAATTGTGGAGAAATTTGGACAGAATTTTCTGTAGTAACCAGCCATACCGAGAAAGCGCATCAGTTGTCGTTTGCAGTTTGGTATGGGAAAACTTGAAATGGCACTGATTTTAGCATCAACAGGTTTTACCTCACCCTGTCCTACAGTATGTCCGAGGTAAGTCACCCTCGCCCAGCCAAACTCAGATTTGGCAAGGTTGACAGTCAACATTGCTTTACTCAGTCTCTCAAAGAACTTCCGCATGAGCTTGATGTGTTCCTCCCAGGTGTCACTATACAGGACGACGTCGTCAACGTAAGCTGCACATCCGTCTAGCCCGGATATGACGTACGTTGATCATCCGTTGGAACGTTGCCGGAGAGTTCTTCATTCCGAATGGCATCACCTTGTACTGGAACAATCCGTCTGGTGTAACTAAGGCGGATATTTCACGAGCACGATCCGTCAGAGGGACTTGCCAAAATCCCTTCAGTAGGTCAAATTTCGTCACATACTTGGCTTTTCCCACTCGGTCGATGCAGTCATCAATCCTCGGGATTGGGAAAGTGTCTGTCTTTGTTAAAGTGTTGACTTTCCTAAAGTCCGTGCACATACGATAACTGTGGTCTGATTTGGGAACAAGTATGCACGGCGAACTCCAGTTACTTTTACTGGGTTCAATAAAGTCATTGTCCAGCAGGTATTTGACTTCTTCCTGGAGATATTTCGCTTTTGTTGGATTCAGTCTGTATGGATGTTGTTTTACAGGCTTACTGTCCCCAACATCAACGTCGTGGTAGATGACGTTTGTCCTCGTTGGAACATCTTGAAACAGTGTTTTATATTCGTGGAGCAGTTCTTTCACCTGTTGTTGTTGTTCTGGCTGGAGGTGTGCCAACTTTGTAGACTCCAGCTTCTCCAGGATTTCTGAGTTCTGAAGCTTGACCGAGCCCAGCTTTGAGTTTAGAGTATTTTCACTCAAGTCAGTTTCAGTATCACTATCTTCATAATGGTTTGAACTGACTGCACTGACAGGCTGAGTTATAGTAGGATTATCCCTATCAAAATATGGCTTAAGCATATTTATGTGACATAGCTGTTTTTGTTTTCGCCTGTCAGGTGTTATTATGATGTAATTTAAATCACTCAATTTCTTATCAATTAGGTATGGCCCAAAGTAACGAGCATGGAGTGGTTTGCCAGGAATTGGAAGTAGAGCAAGAACCTTTTGACCTGGTTCAAACTTCCGTTTTGAGGTGTTTTTATCGTATTTGATTTTCATTGACTGCTGAGATGACTCAAGATTTTCTCTGGCTAATTCACATGCTTTAGAGAGTTTTGTACGAAAATCTGACACATATTGCAAAATATTCAGACAATCATCATCGTCTGACAGGAATTTCTCTTTAATGAGCTTAAGTGGGCCACGGACTGTATGTCCAAATACAAGCTCAAATGGGCTAAAACCAAGAGACTCCTGAATTGACTCTCTAACAGCAAAGAGCAGAAAATGAATTCCTTCATCCCACTGCTTCTCTGTGTCAAAACAGTAGGTCCTAATCATGTTTTTCAAAGTTTGATGAAATCGCTCAAGAGCACCCTGACTTTCTGGATGATAGGCGGATGACCTATACTGTTTAATGCCTAGCTGATCCATTACTTGTTGAAAAATACCAGACATAAAGTTGGAGCCTTGATCGGACTGGACACATTTAGGGAGGCCAAATAAAGTGAAAAATTTGACTAAAGCTCTCACTATAGTCTTTGTCTTTATGTTTCTCAGTGGTATGGCTTCTGGGAACCGAGTTGATGTACACAGAATTGTCAACATGTACTCATTTCCTGATCTTGTTTTTGGTAGGGGCCCAACACAGTCTATTAGTATCCTACTAAATGGTTCTTGAAATGCAGGAATTGGCTGTAAAGGGGCCTTTGGAATGGTCTGATTTGGCTTTCCTACCATTTGACATGTGTGACAAGTTTTACAGAAATGTGCTACATCCTGCCTGAGATTAGGCCAATAAAAGTGACTGAGATTTTATGATAAGTTTTCCTGACTCCTAAGTGACCAGCCCAGGGCGTTTCATGGGCCAGGCGCAATATTTCAGTACGGTAGGGCTTTGGAACCACAATTTGATGTTTTGTAGCCCACTCGTCATCAACCAAAACATCTGGAGGTCTCCATTTACGCATGAGAATACCAGATTTTGTATAATAGGAAACAGAGCTATCTGAAGTTTTATCTTCATCATCTACCCTGTCAAACAAACACAAAATATCTGGGTCTTTGTGTTGTTCTGCAATGAGATTTGATCTAGAAAATGTCTGACTTTGGTCAGCAGAAGTTTTACTGGAAGTTTCAAATCCACGAGGGATAACGGAATGCTCCGTGTCAAACACCTGACTGAGAAAGGTGTCATTTAAGTCAACATCTGTGACATTATTTTTGAGAGTATTTTGATTCTCAGAAGTTTTCTTTGACATGGCTCGAGTAATGGCACATGATGGAAATAAATCAGGTATCTCTTGTTCAATTTGCTCTGGATCCTGATCTAAACTAGGATTATCAGTCACAAGTGGATTAGTAATGACCTTGTCCCCAGCAAGGTCGTTTCCAAGAAGAAGGTGAATCCCTTCAAAAGGCAAAAAAGGCCTAATACCTAAAGTCACAGGTCCAGAAACAAAGTCCGAAGACAAATAGACATTATGGAGAGGAACAGGAATGTAGTCATTACAATCTACCCCCTTAATAAGAACTTTAGAACCTGAAAATGACTTTTCAGAAAACGGCAGGGTATCTGCCAACAAAAGAGACTGGGAAGACACAATATCTCTTAAAATTTTGACAGGGGTAGCGGAAGAAAAATCACTAGAAAGTGATATAAAACCATCATGAATAAATGGTTCGAAAATACTCATAATGCTATCTTGAGAAGAATTGACCTTGACCTCATTAATTTGGGATAAGAGGGGTTTAACCTCAGAAAATGTGTTGCACACATTATTAGACTCTAATTGAGTTGATGAAGAAATAAAGCCGGTGGGCTTAGATCCACTTTGACCACTTTGACCTTCACGTTTTCTTTTCAATTTGAAACACTCTGACATTAAATGGCCGTCTTTCTTACAATAATTACAAGAAAGTGTACCAAACTGTTTGTCAGAAGGAGATTGAGACCTGGGATCTGATGATGTGGGAGTGTTACTTGAACTGTGTGAACTGTTGTCATTTGATTTCCTACTCTCCTTTGAGAAATTCTTGGATGAAAAGGAGGAGTTAAATTTACCTGCATTGTTTCTGTAGGAAAAGGACTGGGATGGTTTGCTGAGAAATGAAGATTTGTGAGTCAATGAATAATCATCGGCCAAACGTGCAGCAACCTCTAATGTATCTGCCTTTTGTTCATTGATAAACGTCTTGATGTCACTCCGGATGCACCTTTTAAATTCCTCAATCAAAACAAGCTGTCGTAATTTTTCATAATTCTGACTGACCTTTTCAGAAGAGCACCAACGGTCAAACAGTTGTTCTTTTGTTCGAGCAAATTCAACATAAGTTTGATCTTTCGCCTTCTCACAATCCCTAAATTTCTGACGGTAAGCTTCAGGCACCAACTCATAGCCCTTGAGAATTAATTCCTTCACAGAATCATAATCTGAAGCCTGCTCTACTGACAACTGAATGTAAATTTCTCTGGCTTTACCCACCAAAGCACTCTGCAAAAGCATAGACCAGGACTCCTTAGGCCAATTCAGGCTCTGAGCAATTTTCTCAAAATGGAGGAAATATTTGTCAACATCCTTTTCTTGGAAAGGGGGAACTAATCTGAAATGCTTAGTGATGTCAAACTTGTCTGAAGGGAAGAATTTTCCTGACTGTCCAAGCTCTAAACGTTTTATTTCTACCTGTAATCGCTGTTCTTCTAATCGCAATTCTTTTTCTCTCTGTCTTTCTTCCATTTCTAATCTTTCCTGCCTTTCCTTTTCTTTCTGTCTTTCTTCAATTCCATTTGCAATCTTTCTTTTTCTAATGCCTGTCTCTCTTTTTCCATTTGTAATTCTTTCTCTCTCATTTGTAATTCTAGTTTCTTGATCTCCAAATTTGTCTGCATTTCTAATTCTAATTTTCTGAGTTCAGAGGTAGACTCGGGCTCATAATCTTTCAGGGTGGATTCCTCAAATTGGCCTAAATCAACTAGATGTTTGGCAATACGGTACTGTATTTCCCTCTTGCGCATAGATCTTTTAACTTCTACTTTAAGGAAATTTGCCAGTGCTATGAGGTTGTCTTTTCTGAGGGAATTAAATGTGTCCTGATCAAGGTCATCCATAAATTCGTCTGGCTTGAATTCCGCCATGATTGAATTTTGTTGAGTTCACAGTATACAGTAGTTTTGAAAAGGCTGGCAAAATGTTGTCAAACGGCTCAAAATATTCGGATCCCGGACAAGCCCCCAATTTTGTTACGTGCAGAGGATACGAACAAAAGGGTGAACTCAGTAGTTTACGTTTAAACAAAATTTATTACGAAAATAAAACTAATTACTAAATCAGGGATAGAGTACAAGCTTTAAACAGTCTGGCAGTGGACCCCCTTATTAGCATATTTAAATAAAGAAATCATTTCGAATGAAGAGCGCCCCCACCTAGCTGAGAGCGACCGTTGATTCATTTTTCATGAAATTTTCTTTCATAAATTTTGTCGAATTTGGAGGTCTTTTATTCCTAAAAGTGGCATTACCGGTCTCCTTGGCGAGGTAAGTTTCACCACACAATTTTTTGTACACTAATTGGCATTTTCTGATGGTCGAGAAGGAAAATACCGTTTTTTGCCGGAGCCGCAATGGCCCATCTTCAACACTGCCCCATTTTCAAGGCCAGGCGTGTATGTGAACAAATATACCTAGTTAAGTGGACCAACTTCTCTTTTAGTCCCTAAGTTTGTTTTTATTTCCGTTCACGCTTTTGTAGTGTAAAAATCACGCGCGCTCTCCACTGTGTAATCTGACAGCGAGAGAGTAACATAGGACCTCCCGCTGTCCGTCTTCAAGGTCGATAGCCGATCTATTGCCGGGATCTATTGGATTAGGCGAACAACGTAGCTGTGGTTTATGTTATATCCAGTCGGGATACATTTGATTGCAGTTTCATTCATCAAATTACTGTTTCGAAGCCTTATATTTTTTAGTAAGGTGGGCCTCATGCCAGAGTTCACGCCAGTTCACACAGCGTGCATACCGAAGACAACACGCCGACATCATAGGCCGGAAGGCATTATCAAAGTGCGTACTCGCTTGCCCTGTGCGTTATCAAATTGTATGCACTACTCAGTACTCGACTGGCCCTTGTCTAATCGAGTTCCATTTTTCGTATCAACAGGGACCATAGAAGATTCCAGTTCTGGTAGGTTTGCTGTGGCGACGCTCTGGTGTCCGTATTCAGATGTGTGGCCAGCGGAAGGCTTTTAACTGGTTCACCGTATTTTCATTTTGAACAGAAGCCTTAAACAGATTTTGAGTTTGGACTCTACATGATCCTTTAAATATCGCTGTGCTGTATCAGTGTTAGAGACAATGAACATGCAAAATAAACCATCATTTGATAAGAGAATCAAAAGGAGTCTTTGTCTTACGTTGTCCTCAAAGCAAACTTTGTTAGAGCTTAGTAATTTGTATTCTGCATGTATGCTAGGTACTGTACCTTTGACAACAAATACTGACAAAGCAATAAGAAGATTAGTCTTGCCACAATGGTGGGCTATAAAAAAAGTGTCTCAAGGTGTATCAGATAGATTCACATTGAAATGCAATTTGAGGCATTTGAAACAGTTTCAGATGCTTGTTGACAAACTTGGTGAAAAATATAGAAAAGACGATTTCTGTCATGAACATAATGACAGCAGATTTGATAGGAAACAGCATAAAAAGCTGAAATCTCATATGAAACAGTTTGCAACTATTCAGAAGAAATTTAGAGTTGGATTTCAATGTCCTGGAGTTTTCAAGGAAATAAACATGATCAAAAGAGACTACTACAGTTCAGGCAACTTAAACAAAAATGTGTAAATAGAAATAAAGTGGAAAATGTTCTACTTGGTGATATTCAAGTACGAATAAAAAAAATTAATGGGCTTTGTTCTTGTACTAGAAAATTTGGCAAATTTGGTGTTGTTCCAGTGTTGTTTACTGGAAAAGTCTTTACAGTGTCAATAAGATCATGCCAGTAAAAGATCTACAGGAAAGTATATCTAAGATGACTGGTTTGCACAAAGACAAGTTTAAGTTGTTATCTGAAGGAAAACCGTTGTTCAATGTAATTCCATTACCACTTCCACAGCTAATTACTGTGAACATTTCAGGTTTTGGAGGTGTCAAATCATTGGCTGAGAAATGTCATCCAGAAAAAGAAGTATGTGGTCCATGTGCACGATGTAGTTGTGAATCAACCTCTAGATGGTATCATAAAATTAATAAAGATGTTTTTTTCAAGGTTGGCTCCTTGAAGAATATAGATTGTCTGATAGAGACTGTATATGCACAGCATGTGAAAAAATTATAGAGAAATCATTCAAAAATTGTAGTAGTTCCGCACAAATCGCCCATTGTGAGTCTTCCTCTAGAAAACGAAAATATTGACTTGCTTTATTTGTAGTGATACATCAAGCACATTGGTAAAAATTGATGATTTGACACTATTTAAGGCTACTTTCCAGTTGCATGTACACACAGAACTGTCAAATATCCCTGACACTGTTTCACTTTGTGATGCACACTGTAATATTTGGAGGAAGAGAAACAGGGTGCACTGTGCCATTTCAGATTGTCGGAAAATTATACAGGGAGAAGTAAGACACCCACCTAATCCAGAAGTTCTGCTTGACTATTTCAGGGAAGAGGGGACTTATTGTACATTGAGAGCAGACAGCCCAGTTTGTATGGCATGTTATATGAGATTGTACAGAACCCTTGATGTTGTCAGACAGGACAAGGGTACAGTTTCTGATAATGCCTCCCTGAAAAAGGTGCACAGTGATTTAAAGGAAAAAATAAATGAATTTAGTTCCCAAAGCAACGTTGAGGAGGTGGCTCTCAGTAAAATAGCTTGCCATGTGGCAGAGAAACTCTTGAATAAGAACCCTTCCTGCTGAAGGAGACAAAGGAAAGATATGACACAATATTATGTGAAATATTTGGCAACTTTGAAAGTCTTGGGAAACCATTAAACCACTACACAAGTAAATCATCTGCATTTCTTAAACTTGAGATGAATCGGATATTTGGTCATCATATAACATATTCTACAGTCAGATCTGGTGGAAATATTTCTAAAGGATATGGAACGCTTATGATGAGATTTGGAGTAAATACAAGGGAAGTACTGCATAAATTGTACTATGATACAAAACACAAAATTGATACACTGCAGTCAACATGTTGTCAATTGCAAACACAACTGCTTTCTGAAGCCAAGTCAAAATCTCCCAGCATGCTTTGCACTTTAGCTACTGTTGCTGATGAAATGTGTGATAGACTTCACTGTCAAGCACAAAAGTTTATTATGAAACACAAATTACAGACAAACTTGTCAGACCTGCAATTACAGGATGTTGTGAAAGATATTGATCCAGTTCTATGGAATTTCATTTTTTTGATCACTGCTAGTAAAGCAGACAGAATGGAATCTTTAGAAAAAAATTCAGCTGGGAGAACAGTACATAGGGTTTCACAAAGATGGATCTAACTTCAAACATAGAAAATACCTTGGAATATTTTATAATATATGTCATCTGCTGTTTTTGACAAACAATGAATGTAACTATCCCCTTCATTTATTATTAAGTGACAGTATTGATACCTACAGTGGCTCAGTAAAATTGTCAACTATTTTCAATTCCTTTGGTATCACATGTTCCAAATGTATTACGAGGGATCACATGAATGAAGTTGTATCAAAAATGTTAGAAGAACAGTTTTCTTCTTCTTTCACGCCTGATGCATTTGCCATAGTTTCTGTTGACAATATAGATATTGGTCAGCCCTGTGCTTCAGTAACACCCAATTTTATGAACAGAGGGATTCATGGAACATCCTATCAGGCAGTAGAACCCAAACCAACCTCTATCAAATATTCATCGAGTGATTTTGTTTCTGGTAGTACTAGGAAAAGGCTATTTTCAGAGTTGACTTTAATTAAGATTAAGGCAGATACAAATAGTTTATTCCGTTGTATAGCTACCTGTGCATCTGAAAAGTTACTTGCCTGTCAAAGAACAGATGACTGTTTGCCTATTGATGATGATCTATGTGACTTAGAGTGGACTTTGTCACAAAGGGTGAGGAAAGTTGTTGCTAATGTCCTAGGCACTGATGAAGCTCATGAATACTTTGAAGAAACAATCCAAACCAATGATCAACGATATTTACTGTCTGGAGGGCAATTTCCTACTTTCACTGCGAGAGCTGATGCCCTCACAAACAAGCCTATTCCTGGCAATTATTCAGACTTGATTTGCATCTCTTATTTGTTGAAATGTCCAGTGAAAGTTTTCAACAGTTGTGGAATGCTTTTGCATGAATTTGGCAGCATTTTCAAAACAGTTGAGCCAATATTTTTGTGTGAACAATCTGAATGTAATTTTGATCTACTAGTCTCAAAAGACAGGTTGTTTGACAAATTGACTTATTTGACATGTCAAGGACTGCAGAAAATACATTTTATCCCTGGTATGTCATAAATTTGAGATTAATTGATGTGGAGCTCATTGAAAAAAATATGTGTGAAATATACCAGCCGCAAATATTAAAAGCTGCATCAAACATTCATGACACTAGTAGATCATCCATGACAAAAAAAAGAAAAACTGTACATGATCTTGAGGAAATTAAATCTCAAATTGACAAGAGTCATCATGTTTTACCGCAGATGAGTGTTTACTCTGCCTCTCCTTCAAATAACTTAAAAATAGAACAATTTTCAATCACAGAAATTGAAGAGCAATCTTTGAACAATATGAAGTCTAATATGTTATTATACTGTTACAGAAGTTTTCAGCTCACACACTAAAACCTGAAGCAGCTTTGTCAAACTTGAGAAGTTTTCTTTGTCAGCAAAGTTCACCACACACAGAAAAAGCTAAAGTAATCTATCTTGGTGTTTAAATGAGCCATGTGACAATATTGACACACTTCAACATGTGATTGAAAAGTTACATCTTATCTTTGAAATAGGGAAAGGTTGAAATACCTGATACTTGTAGGAGATGGTAAAACATATGATTTGTTGAGCAAGGTTAAAAGAGAATACAGTGAAGAATTGGACTGGTTGATTATATTCCCAGGGGATTGGCATATACTAAAAAATACACAACCCGTCTTGTTCAAAGTTACATGGAAGCTGGTCTAAAGGACATTGCTAAACAGACATTTAAAGAGGAAGGTCTTCTAACATCTCTTATCCAGTGTCATAATTTTAAAAGATGTCACAAATTCCTACTCCAGGTATGGGAGGCTTTCTATAGACACCAGTTAAAGGAATTTCTCAAATACAGAGAAACCAATGACATCTTGTTAAAATGTCAAATCAAGAGTGAGGATATTTTTAAAGAGGCATTAAAAACAGCTGTGGAGATCAATGACCTCTATGAGGGATTGCCAAGAATTTCTCAATTGATGCAAGAATTTAAGGAAACAATTGTTGGCTTGGAGGATGACTTTTTTGCTTTTATCAGAGAAAGAAGTCAGAAAGATGACACTTTTAAGTTTTGGTCAAATTTCCTTCATCGGGACTGTTTTGCCTATATTTCTCTATATCTTGCCTTCCGAAGTTCAAACTGGACTCTTCGCGTTGCTTTACTGAAAATGTTAGCTCCTTTGTTCCATGCATATGATCGTCCAACATATTTACGATTGCTTCCACAACACCTAATGGACTTGCTTTTGATGCCAGAAAGCATACTAAGTCATTTGAAGGATGGTGGTTTTTCTGTGTCAATTACAGGACAAACATGGAGAGAACTAGCCTTAGACGAAGCACACGAGTCTTTAATAAACCTCAATGTCAAAACTTCAGTACATAAACCATCCCCAGAGCTCTTGGATAACTTGGCAGTTTGTTTGCCTTATAGAGCTAAGTGTCAAGAAAATTTACAGAAACAGTTACAGCCAGGATCAAAAAGAAAACAAAAATATGTGTGTAGAGATGAGCAAATTAAAGCAAAACAGACTGATGAAGAAATTTGTGTAAAGTTTTATCAAAAAGTATGTGATTCTATGGTATTTTGTCATTCTGAGAGTATAAAGGTTTGGTAAGGTTATTCAGTGGTGATACTGCTGATGGATCTCTGTATGAAGACCTTACAAATTTTTATGAAATTGGGAAAAATGGTTTGGATAACTACATAAAAACAAGACTACTTCATATTCCCAGCACAAATGTACCTGTTAGAAGAAAAAGGCTGCGAACTTTCTCATCTATAAAGCAAAAACAGAAAAGAGTGCGAACCAGTGAACAAGATAAAAAAATTGTTGATTTTTGTCTCAAAAAACAGATTGCTCATTCGATTAAAACTGGTAGACCAATAGAGTCATTCAAACAGTTTATCCCCCTCCCAAGGGCAATCTGTAATGCTGATGGTACAATGTATCACCAGTCAACTAAATCAAATGCCACAAAAGTTTTCAAAAGTAGATATGCAAATGAAAATATCAATTTTGAAAATCTGCCAAATGGATGGACCCCTAATCTTGTAATTTTGGAAGGAATGTTTGTAATTCAAGGGGCACCTATAAGGAGTCATCACAAAACATTAAAAGATTACTTCCAATATTTGATAAAGCGATGGATCTTCCCCATTTTAGAAACAATACCAATAGTGTCCATTTAATTTTTGATGACCCTAATGCCTTATCATTTGACAAACCAAGTCCAAAGACAATTGAAAGGGCACGGAGGGATGTAAAGAAAAATGCTAAGAGTAAAATCTATGAAAATATGGATATAAACTCACCCTTGCCAAAAGAAAGTTGGGCGAATTTCATAGCTGAACGGAAAAATAAGCGTGCATTAATTAATCTGCTTTGCAACCATTTGCCAACGATGGTGAAGTCTTACCTTGGCCCTAACAATGACTTTTTAGTTGTTGGTGGTTTCAGTGGAGAAAGGCAAGGAAAGGCATACATCATCACACAAGAGACAGATTTGTTAGAATGTACGGTTTTCAATGGTAATCATGAAGAAACGGATACAAGGGTGTGGCTTCATGCGATAAAAGCAAGCCATTCAAAAATCATGATATTTTCACCGGATACAGATGTCTATCATGTAGGTTTGCCCTATATGTCTTCTGGTTACTTTGACTACTTTGATGGGAATCAACAGAAAACAAAAGACATCATTATTCAACTTAATGCTAATTTTTCAAATTTGTCATATTTAAGTTTGAACAAATTGCATGAAGCAATTATTAGAGATCCTGATTTGGCTGATATTCCACATAATGAGCGTACAATGAGCCTCCAATCTTTATTTATCACTTCAGGGTGTGATTATGTGTCATTTTTTGTGGGATTTGGAAAGGCTGGGTTTATGAATACATTCTTTCAACATGCAAGTTTTATCACTGGTAAATCAGTTGATGCTGTGGGAAGTATTGCACAAACTGATTCTGATGACAGCATCTTAGCTTTCTATCGTTTAATTGGAACTCTGTATTTCAAACGATACTATAGTGAATTTTCTCAGGAATTTTCAAGCCCTGAGGATATGTTTAAAGAAATGAAGCACAAGACTGGTTGTCAAAATGACCTAGACATGCACACTCTTTGGATTGAAAAAATTAGAAATACAGTTCAGGGTAGAACACTCGGGGAAAATGAGTGCTTACCGAATCCTACAGCACTCTCTTTACATTGGCTGAGATCTCGGTTTGTTTCAAAAATTTGGAACCAGTCACATAAATCACACATATCACTTCCTGACTATAATGAATATGGTTTTAAAATTGTCTCAAATAATGCTGTAGAAATTGTTTGGGATAGCCCTGAAAATATTGATCGAGTACAACAAACTGTATACGAATACACAACAGGGTGCGGATGCACGACTGGCTGCAACCGTCGTATTTGCAGGTGCTTCAAAAGGGACAACAGTGTGGCCCTGGTTGCAGGTGTAAAAACTGCACAAATACAGCAGGAATTTACAATGTCCGCACTGTACCTGATGATATTCTAGAGTTTGAAGAAATGAATGTGTCTGTAATTGAGGACTATGAAGTAGAAATCGAGGAAGAAGAGGTGGAGTACGATCTTACAGAAAATGATGTAATTGAATTATCTGGTGGGAATGATGAAGGTCACATTGAAACAACGTACAACTCTGATTGTGACGATGATTAGATATCTGGCTGTCACTGGCTGCTACTTTCAATTTATTCTCTCATCTACGTATTCATGGCAATAATTTGTCCTCATGGTTCTAATTTGCAACGTTGCAAAGAATTTACACGTATGCTTCTACGTTACAGTGGCATAGTATGATACAAACCCCCCATGATTCACAGTATTACATCGTACGCGTGTGTACTGTGGTGTTCATATACGCCTATGGTCGATCCCACAATACAATGACAGGTGCATTTCAACACTGCCCCAAATGCAAGGCCACCGACGAAAAATCTTAAAATTTCGCACAGTGCTGTCAAAACGATGTAACTAAAAAATGTTAAATCGGCAATTCCGTTCAAGGTCAGTAAGTTGTCATTTTGGTCCTCCGCATATCATGTGTCGGATGTGACCTTCGATCAGAACATCCACACCGTAAATAAGACAGCGTGCATATTGGATTTTCTTCGCTTTATTTTCACATATTTCAAAAACCATGAGAGAGCTAAACATCAACAGTGAATATTTACCTTGGTATTTTGCCCCGAACAGCAATAATTTAGCAGTGCAAGCGGAAAAAAACGATGCTTCCGGGATTCGCATGTTTGTGTGGACCGCCATTGATGATTTGACCTTTGCGGGGGGTCGATTCGCAAAGGATATTATGCAAATTAGAGGGGTAGCTCCAAGCTTTAAAAGTGTACAGATTACCAGGTGCCGCCAACTGGTAAATTTCATGAATTTCGCAAAATCATCACAAAACATGTTTTGAAAGCTGATATACCGATTTTTCGTATTTTTGACCTTGACCCAAAATTTGGAGGGGAAAGTAGAGCTGTTCGTAACTGCCCTCCCACTGGCATACACGGAAAATATGCCCTCCCACTGAATTTTGATGCCCGCTGCCCTCCAGTATCTATAGTCTGCCCGCTCCCCACTCCCCACAACATTTTAAGCTCCCCTCTGCCCTCTCCCCACTACTGAAATTTCCCATTGCCAACTAGATGCCTACTAGGCAACCCAGATCAACGCAAACCGTGGGAGCAGCTGGCAGTATAGCTTGGAACATTGCTCCCCTCTAAGTTAGGTGCTAAATCTCCCCTCAAGTTCTATCAACCACGCCGCTTTCCCCTCCCTCTACGTATCTTCCGGTGCCCACTGTCAAAAATTTTCTCCCCGCCCACTGAAAATAGTGAAATTTCTTCCCCGCCCACAGTAAATATAGATTTTTTCTCCCCGCCCGCTGATTAGTTTTGAAATTTGCCCGCCCGCTGAAAAACGTCGCACGAACACCTTTTTGCACGAACAGCTTAGTTGGCGGCACCTGGATTACTTATCTCAGCTGGGACGGCAAAGCTCCAGTCTCAGAGTTGAAACAGTCAGTCGGATGAATGAACAGTCCTTTGGCTTGCAGGCTTGAAGCTGCACAAAGTCCACAGTATAAATCCAGCGTTGGCAGTGAAGGTCTTGGAAAGTCTTGAGAATGACTACTGCTGGAGTTTAGTAACACACAAGAGACACGATCCCGAAAGTCTGACTGGAAGCTGAGCACGTCCCCTTTATAAAGGCATATAAGAACAATCTAGAACTTTTATTGACATGCTAATTACTGTTCTAAAATTATCTCCCTTACACAACTAATCAACTTTCCAGAACATTCCAAACATGACTAATTGAATTCAAGGTTGTGAGGTCATCAAGGGCAGTGACCTTGAGAATGTTCTAGACTAATTGAACTCAGGTCATGATGAGTGTGGGGGGAAATGACCTACATAACAATGATGCCATGGTGGCATTCTTTCTCGTAATGACGATTTTAATTTCGTAATGATTGGATAGTCCGTCTAACTTCATGAGATCATGTTTCCATTCTGACCAAATACATGATCATAACAGTTGTCGATATTAAAATTGTGTAAGGAGGGTAATTTACAGACCAATAATGCTCACATATATGTCATAGGATAAGGCTGTGTTCAAAAAGTGTCCAGAATTCCTGGACCGGTCACTTTTTATTTGTGGAAAACACATTGATCGACTCAACAAACGATCAACGAGGCCAATTCAATTCTGAGTTTGCCCTGAGCATGCGCAGGTTTCAATCGCATGTCAAATCAAAATTAGTCTGGTTCCTAGTCTGGTTCCCTGCCCCCTTTCTACCGTTGGCTGCGCTACACTCACGAAAAGGAAGGGGGCAGGGAACCAGACTAAGATCGAAATGGGCCAAGATGGGACAGTGGCAAACTTCGAAAAGTAAGTGACAAAACTCTTCGGTATCAGTGAAATTGAACGCAAGATAGGGCCTACAGTTCGTTGGTGTTTGTACTGGATATGGTGCAAGTATACAAACTGAGACTACGATGAAGATTGGGGGTATTTTATATGTCTCTTTGGCTGTGAGCTTGGCCGTTGATATCCTGGCAAGCGCAAGCCACGAACCAAGGGATGACCGGAAGTTGCCGAACTATCACCGTGTTCTTGTCTTCGGGGGAAATGCTTTCATTGGAGCTGAAACAGTCGTCGCTCTAGTTTCAAAAGGCTACCAAGTTACCATCGTAAATAGGGGCAACTGGTACTGGGACTCAGAGACCCGGATAAAACCTCACGTCTCTCACGTCGTGTGCGACCGATCGCTTGACTTGCTGAAATGCGACGACTTCCGGGGGTTGCTTGGCATCGTCGAGAAGTTCGACGCCGTGGTCGACTTCAGCGGCTACCAGGGGTATCAAGTCGAAAATGCGGCGCGGGTTCTTAGGGGCAGGGCTGGTCTGTACATATACATAAGTACAGATTCCGTCTATGAGGTTTGTAAGGCGAAGAACCATGCCGGTAGAACGAAAGAGACAGACGCCGTCCGACCAAAAGCGAAGACACGGCAGGCTGAACTGAATGAACTCGACCACTACGGCCACGAAAAGCTGAGGGGAGAAGAAATGTTACTGAAACAGCGTGGACAACCCGACGGTATACCATACGTCTTTCTGCGACTCCCAGACGTGATCGGACCCAGAGATCGGACAAACCGCTGGTGGTTCTACCAACTGTGGGTGCACTTGTCCTCCACACTTGCCACACCGATATATGTCCCGATGAAACTCTCCAACGTCCCGCTAAGTCTTGTGCACGTTGAAGATGTGGCAAAAGTTGTCCTGGAACTTATCCGATCAGGTGAAAAAGTGCACGATCAGGCGATAAACATTGCATTCGACGAGAGTCCAACGTTGGCACAGGTTGTGACAGAAATCGCAAACGCTCTCAAACTGCCTACTCCCTTATTTGACATTGCCGACCTGGGAAACAGGTTCTACCTTTACCCAACTGTCAAGAGAGGCGCAATCGATACATCTAAAGCCAAGTCACTGCTGTCCTGGCGACCCGCTCCATGGAAAGAGAGAGTTGAAAGGGACGTTGAATTCTACGAGGAAACGATGAAGACGAACACCCAGCAACGAGAGATTTTCTTCTTATTTGAACGTTTTACCGCAGCGTTGGTTCCCGAATCGAAACAAAAAGTTTTTGTAGATAAAGTTATTAATCTTTATGGTCCTGAGATAGAGCAGCTGATACCCAAATATAGAGAAGGTAAGTTCTTAGACGAGTCCACACCGGGGTTGGGGGTAGGGGTTGAGCGTGGCACTCACTCCCGAATGAGGTATGGGTGTACCCTGGACAGATCAAACTAAAAACTACAATTTTTCTTTAAGTGTGGGCAAAAGTCCACATATTTGGCCAGCCATGAGGTCAAAACTCTACATATTTTAAAATGATCAGTCAAAAGTGCTTATTTTGGTATAAAGTTGTCTAAGTAGAAAATGTAAGCAATAGTCCGCCTTTTCTCAAAATTTTCAAAGTCAAAAGTCTACATATGACGAAAAAAGGGGGTCATAACTATGATACATATTGCTATGGCAATGCTCACATAGTGACATCATATAGTAGTTCCAAAAGTACAAACAATTGTAATCACAAATCTTACAAAGGAATCTAAAGTCGAGAAAAACTATTTTAAAAAGTTGGTATTCATGACTTTTTTGCAGTGTGGCTTTGTAGAAATACATCTCACCTTTGACCTGACAGGCTCAGAAATGCATTACCTTTGACCCTATATGGCGCTTCCTACCTTGTCAAGAATTTCAGCTTTCAAAGAAGCAAGGAGACAATATGTCGGCAAAATTTTCCTCACTTTGCAAAAGCATTCTTGTATGCAGAAAGAAAGTTTCAGTGCCTTTGAAACAGAGAAAATCTGGTTGTCTGAAAAAGTGGTTTCTTCAAAGCAAAATTAAAAACCCAAAATCATAAAATGCACAATTTTTATGCTATAATTACGATGGTGTTCACTGAAGAATCACAGTAATATTTTTTTCCTGAGCAGTGCAGAGCTCATTATCAATACTCTACTGGATAAAAAATTGACAGACAAGCATGCAGATAGATAGATAGATATAGACACAACTACCCTATAAGATATCCATAAAAATTTTTTGGCGCCCAGAACTTATTAGACATCAATTGAAAATCACATGGCCTAACATAATTTTCTTTTGCAATGTTGACCTGTCTATTCATGTATTTTTTGTTTTGTCTTTTTTCCTCTAGATCATGACAGAAGTTCGGCAAAAAATGAACTTTGACATTTTCAGATCATTGGCTTCTTTGGTGAAATCTCAGCCAGTCATTTAGCAACTGTGGTGCTGTGAAGACCAAGGAAATTTAATTAAGGCTGAACCAACAGCTAATCTGAACTAATGCTTGGATGTATGTGTACATGCTCCTACAGGATGCAGTGATATCTTTCATTTTTTAATCACAACCAGTGCCAGCTGATCTCTTATTCCTGTAAATGCATGCATCGCAAATAAGGAAAGGTAGAAACATGGTGCAATTTGTGTCTTGCTGGTTTCACAGAACATTAAAAAAGAGACAACGTTATGATACATCACTGCCATCACTCTGCGACCAAAGACACAAGCAGTGGTAGAATTCTTACACTGATTTATTGTTATAAAAAGTCGACCGAATTAGTCAGTCATAAGCTGATGCAGGTGAATATATTGAAGAGTACAACATGACTTCAAACATGATTACAGACCCAGTAAGTGAATTTCTGTGAGAATAGCTGGACTGCTGTTTGAGAAATTATTGTGTGGAGACTCAGTGAGTGGGCTAACACTTTGGGGCTGATGTGTAGCAGCTCAGAAGCTTTTAGCCATTTGGTAGGCTGAAATCATCGTCCTTATTGAATTATTTCTAAATTGCCAATCAGGTGCAGAATAGACATTGTTTCAGATTCCTTTAGTTCTTAGTCGCTGTAAGTAATAACAATCTACCAATCAGATATAAGCTTGTGAGCCACTGCACATTGCCAGAACAGTTACCATCAAATGGCAGCGACAATTTTCATTGTGAGATATTAACTGGTATTTCTGAGGAGGGGACGGTCAGATGAGGATATGTGAGATTATTTTGTCTTTTAACCTGTTCAGCCCAATTTCCTGTATTAGGTCCACACATAGACCGGCCCCTAGTCGCCTGGCTTTCCTCGGCAGCTGAGTTACTGGCTGGCCGAGCGACTGTTTTACCTTGCAAACACCCTCTAGTGTTACAAGTGGTCTGGCTGTTTGTTGACATAAGCATACAACTATGTCAGCAAATGATTGACAAGGACTTTGTAAACGATCAGTTTATCATAAGAGGTAATCTTGATTTGTAGCTGATAGTTATCTAAACTTGATAAGGGAGGGTTTTTGTCGTTGCACGATTAGAGATGAGCATGGGCATGCAGAAAATGACTAGGAAGGTACGGCACCAACATGGCACTCATTAATACACAGTGCAGTGTTATGTGCCTGCATGGTTTTCAGTCCGACTCAATCAAGTTGACAATTTTTCCGGTTTGAAAAACGAAAGTAAAAAAGTTACGGCATGGAACATTCTTGAAATAAAACTTTGGTAATCAGCGTAATAAAGAAATGACATGCATTTCAATGGATGCAACATGATTCCAACACAGATTCGTGAGGAAACTCTTCTTACCTTTCATGCATATTTATAAGCCTTGCATCATTATGAATTATTTATAGCAACATACACCCTGCAAGGCTCACAAGTCTGTTAGGCAAGGCGTTCACCCCACAATATACAAAACAGCCTACCACTTAGTGCAACAGTCTGCTGTTTCATTTTTGATAAATTAATGTGCCCACAGACCTGGAGCAAGTCTAGTACACACTCACTTTTGATAACAATGGGCTTGGACCAAACCATGGTGGTGAAAGGATGATGATTTGATATATTTTGATAGGAATAGCAAGAGAATGCATACACTTTTGAGAATTTATTAGGCTTTTTATGACTTTTTCAGCCATGCGAAGATTTCTTCTTGCTAAAGAACTAAGCAGGACAATTGTTTTTTTCAACTGTTTTCAGTTATGAAAAGGATTTTTTACAGTCACTGTGCCCAGTGCTTGTCGTCTTCATTTGAGTTGCCTAATATAGCACTGAAGTAGAAATCAGTGGGGTACGTGCACCCTGTTGCAAGGCACATTGTTTTTGCCCTGTAGTACCACATCTCATTTGATGTGTTTCATAGATATCATTTGTAAGTTTCTGTTCCTCTCCCTAAAGTATGTTAAAATACAAACTGTTTATCTTGTCAACCATATCCATACAAATGTAAAGGCACTGTTATTGTTTGCATTTAAATTCTAGTTCGGATCAGAATTCACTTGTCAACAATAACAGCACTTGCCCAGATCCTATACGTTGCTTACGGCCTCCATGCCTCCGACCCCACTCCACTGGGGACAGATTCCGAAAGCGACATATAGGCAATAACAGCACAGTCTTAAGACAAGTAGGACCTGCGGATCTCAGGCAGTGGATGGCAGGCAGCTTCAGTTTCTAGCACATTAATGATTTTTTTTTGGAGAAAAGCATGACACCCAAGCGTATAAAGTCAGACACAAACAAGCTCATTGTTGCCCTTTGTGGAGTCCACTGTGCAAGTGTCTCTCTGTGTTACGGTGAAATGTCTATTACCAGAGTATGTCTGTTATGTATACGCCCGGTGTATACGCCTCTGTACAGGGAGACTTTTGCACAGGGAGGTTGAAAAAGCAGACATTGTGAATGGCATTCATATGATTATTAAAGGCAGTACACACCTCGAAATTGAAAGACTTAAACTTATGCTCAAATTTATCATAAAGAAACTTTAAACCATTCCCTTTTGAAATCAAGAATACAAATCAAGGAATACCATGGAAATTTGGTACTAGCAAAATAAATTACGTTAAATTTATCGATATTTGAAATTCAAAATGGCCACCATCCCAGTATTAACTTCATGGGGGAAAATAAAATTTGCAATATTCATAAAAAATAAGCCTGTGGGAACTTTATTTACTCTATTAGCTTCAAAATAAGCCCCAACAAGTGGTAGACAGGGGAGTGTTGTAAAATTTTGAGAGCCTGAATATCGCCGGCGCATTCTACCTTAAGGAAAAAGACGGCAAATTGCAAACATCTGTTTTAAATGAGTGAGCAGTACCCTTCTATACACACACATGTACACTCTAAAGTTGCTGATCAGAGAGAGCATCATTGAACTTGATATTGCTGGCCCCAGGTTTGATTGTCAGAGGCTTCTGTCCTTTACCATTTCTGAAACTTGCTTTAAGATTTATGAAATTAAAATGCTATAAGATTATGGCAAGAGTTGCTTTGAACTATCATACATGTAGCTTAGTCAACAGAACAAATCTCAGTTCACTGCTTAACCACACTGCAACCAGAGATTATAAATTTTGCAATATGTGTAATTTGCAATTTCTGTTGTAATACTGCTCTTTTCCATTTGGCCTTCCACCAATCCGATTAAAAATCAAAGCACAGACACTGTGTAGAAGAACAACCTAACAGTATACTCAGAACATCAAAAACCATGATAAATGACTTAGCAGCTGAGACTGCTCCGCAGTGTTATGTACTGATTAGCTTGTTGATAGCTTATTTCAGGATGGCCTGACAAAAAGTGGCAAAAATAACTACAAAAAATACACACTCAAAGATTTCCTCATAATTTGAATATTTCACATTATGATCATCCCTAAGAACATGTTAACCAAAGCTATCAGATGAGTTTGTTTAAGAAACAAATTTTTTGACCAATAATGGCGAAAAATGCCCCCAAAAAATACAAAATTGCAGGTTTCATCATAATTTAAATGCATCATATTAAGATAACCCCTAGGAACCTGTAAACCAAATATCAAAGCTATCAGACAAGCAGTTTTTGAGTAACAATTTTTTTGACCAAAAATGGCAAAATTTGCCCCAAAATACTAAATTGCAGATTTCATCATAATTTCTATGTATAACATTTAGTTCATCGGTAGGAACCTGTAAACCAAATACCAAAGCTGTCATATGAGTTATTTTTAAGAAATCAATTTTTTACCAAAGCTTGCAAAAATAGCCGAAAATTTCAAAAATTGTAGATATCATCATAGTTTGAATACATCACATTTTTATCATCCCTATTAACCTGTATACCAAACATCAAAGCTGTCAGACAAGCTGTTTTGATGAAATACATTTTTGACCAGAAAAAAGACAAACTTGCCCTATAAAAACAAATTTGCATATTTCTGCACAATTTGAACAAATCTGAAATAGGTCATCCCTAGGGACCTATATCCTAAATATCAAACCGGTCTGATCTGCTGTTTTGAAAACTTTTAAATATTTTTTGACCAAAAATGACAAAACTTGCTTTAAAAATACAAACTTTGCATATTCCCTCACAACTTGGACAAACCTAAATAAGGTCATCCCTAGGGATCTGTATACCGAATATTAAAGCTGTCTGACCAGCCGTCAAGGAGATGATTTTTGCCCAAAAATAGCAAAATTAGCCTCAAAATACAAATTTGCATATTTCATCACAATTTGAACAAATCCGATTCAGGTCATCCATGGGGACCTGTACTCCAAATATTAAAGTAATCAGACAGGCCATTTTTGAAGGAGAAGCTTGGAATGTAAAAAGATGACAGACACCGGAACACATCCACCTATTACATGTATATAAGCTTTGCATCATTGACAGCATGAAGCTAAAAAGCTGGACATGTTACCCATCTCAACATCTAATGTTAATTAGATTGGCTTTTCACTTCACTACTGTCAAGTAGACATAATTGGTTGGATTACTCTGAGAAATTGCCATCAACCACTTCCTCGCAACGTAGCTCATTAAAAAGCCTGTTTGCATAATGTGCTCTTTGTATGACTCCTACTTTGTTACTTAGCAGTGCACAATTCATGTGGAAGGTTGGAATTATTCAATACATACCTGCCTGTGGATTAGCAGCTTTGCAGTGTCAATTAAGATATTGTTTGATGTGAGGTCACCTCGGGGTCATGCCTGCTGCAGTAACAAGGGATGATCCAAACCTTAAACACTTGCCTTGTTTTGCTCACTGGACATGTTTGCTGCCATAACTGCCCTACATTTGTGCTGAAGAGGAAGAATCCATCGCTCAATGCAGTCCCTCAACTGAGAGAAAAGCCTTTTCAGAGACAAATCTTCTAGTCTACATTCACACTTGTGGCTTTAAAGGTAGAATGCGCCCTGGGGACACAGACTCCCAAACTTTAACAATTGTTTTTTGATCTACCTTTTGTGGGGGCTCATTTTAAAGCTCTTGGAGTAAGAAGTATTTTCACAATCTTAGTTTTTCGAACGTTCAAAATTTAATTTTTTCCCGTAGAGTTAACACAGGGATGGCAGCCATTTTGAATTTCAAATATTGGTAAATATTAGCTGGTTCCCTGACCCATTTCTACTGCTGGCTGCACTGCTAACGAAAATAGGGTTAGGTATGGGCTCTAATGGGCATTGGTCTATCATTGGTCAATAGTACGAGAGCAGTGATTGCGTTGAATTTATTTCCAACTTGGAGCTACCTCCAAATTTAGATTTTGTATGCCCATGGAGTAATTTTACCTCCATAGTTTCCCAAACCAAGTATCCTATGTTTACATTCAATGAAAAGCATTTGAGTCATTGTCGTACATGCCAAAAGGTCACCATGGTCACCTGCACCCGGTCACGTCTAGCGTCTGATAAAAAATCAAAGACAATAATCGTCATTTTACCACCAAATACCATCATAGAAGAACAGAAAAAGTGAAGCCATGCAACATTCGATGTTTCATCATCTAGTTTCCAAGCTTGCCAGCACTGTGCAAATGTGCTGATCACATGATCTTGTCAGGTGACTGTACTCATTAATATGCAGTCAAAATTCTGACTGAAACATTAGCCCATACCTCAGCCTATTTTCAATAAAAGCGCAGCCAGCAGTAGAAATGGGTCAGGGAACCAGACTAGGTAAATGTCCGGTAATTTGTTTCTCTAGTACAAAATTTGCACCGTGACTCCTGATTTTATTCTTGATTTGGTAAGAGCATGATGGCTGAAAGTTTCATTTGGGAAAGTTTGAGCAAAAGTTTAAGTCATTCACTTTCCAGGCGCATACTACCTTATGAGAGCCAGAAGTTGGTTGTTCTTGAGGAATAAAATTTGCCATACACACTGACATTTACACACATTAGATGACACAGTTATGATCGAGCACAGTCATGCCATTGTACTGAGGGACCACAGATAAAGAAAATCTATGGCAAGTGGGAGACCAGTTGAAGTAGATAATTTTTTGCATTATATATTATAGCCAAAACATGGGACAATGTACCCCAGGGTAGGCGACCATGTGCCCGATGTGAGGAGGGCAAATGGTCTCCTACCCAAAGGGTACACGGTCCCATGATTTGGCTACGGTGTTACTATCACAAGCATCTCTGACAATTTTTTCTCCAAATTTTTTGGTTTACATACAAATGACAATTATATCCTTTCTAGATTAAAATCTGTTGAAAAAAATAGAACGATTTCATCATCGAACGGCGCATTGACACTGTTATTCGATTCAATGAATTTTTTTCGTATAATCTTGTAAAAACAGTATTTCGTAAGTGAAAGATGTATTTTGATGTAATTTGATCATGATTTAATCCTGAAGTTGTCAAGTTGAAAATAGTTCTGGTTCACTTTAAGTCCAATGATGACTATGTGGCCAGCGACGTCATAAATGAGTTACCATTGAATCCTATGGAGCGCACAACCTTCGATATACGAGGCATGTAAAACTAAGTTGTGGTAAATTTGGCAGTCATATGGATTAGATTTGGAGGAAAGAGAACATTGCAAGAGGCTTCCTAAGTGTACTCTTCTGGTTTGCATATCCAAAGGTTATTGTCTAGTAATCTCCACTCGTGTCAAACCTATTACACACACAAACAAGAAACACCAACACTCTGAATTCAATGAACAGAAAGTTTTTAATAAGCTTTCAAATAAATTTTGAAAGTCAGGTTACTCAAAAAAAGCTATCTCAAATAGCCAATTTGGACTTCTTTTTTGTGGAACTTGAAAACGTGTAATATGCAACGAACCCCTGTGGTTGTTAACTACTGGCTTATACATACTCCAATTCTCTATATTATTATATCCCTTATGATTTGAAGGCATATTTATATTATGACAAAGGTTTAATTTTAGAATGCTACAGCTAAATCTCTTCAGCTAATGCTAAATGAATTAAAATAACACCATATTTGAAAATAAACCTGTTAAATATTAATGTTGTTAAATCACACAAGAACTCTGTGAACACAAAAGGTAATCATAAAATAAATCAATATATTGCAGCTTCAATCTCGGTGCCAAGTCTGAGCTCTTTTTTTAGTTGATAATGTACATCCCCTTTGTGGGATCTTGCAAAGTGTTGTGCTGTGAAGGCTTCAACACCTGCAGTTGGATAACGATGGCAATCTATCGGTACCTCCTTCTTGTAAAATCTTTGAAACGCTGTGTCATATTGTCTTGTGTTTTGTCTTCTTGGTCTGCCGCACTCAGCAAGGCACATTCATTACGTGATCCGCCAATATCTCTGCCGTTTTGTAAACTTTGTTACGTTTTCATTAGTCTTTTGCAAAGAATTGGTGATGAAGTAATGTACCGAGCTCATGAGAAAAATGGGCATATCATGTCAATCTTAACAGAAGAACACCCATGAGTTATACCCAGGTGTCTAGCTTCACATAAGAAGTTTACATGTCCTAAACCAACCTGTCATACATGAACAACTGAACAGGGTCATTCAAACATCATGGAATAAGATCAAAAGTTAAAAAGTATTCCTTTCATTGTGAAGGTGGAGTGACTCATGACATTGCAATAAGAATACAATGGTCATCACAGGCAAGATTAGACTGAAAGATCTGTCACTAGAGGGCGCTCTCTACGCTCCCCGTGCAAAGAGCAACAGATCTTTCAGTTTAAGACAAGATCTACAATGCAAATTTTAGCCAAATTCTGTTGGCAGTTTAACATAACAAGAGTTAGCACTTCACAGCCGCCTTGCACTGCATTTCTTATGTATCTGACATATACTGGATGCAAAAATTTGCATTTGTGTGCCACACGAAGAGAATGGCTTCGCTGTCTTGCATGGAAAATTAACGACAACATGTAAATCTTTAAAAAAGGAAAATAAAATGTCGAGTGAATATTGACAAAAGGTGGAAAGTCTGGCCTTTCAGCAGTCTACAAAAACAATTTGTTGCAAGCTGAGAAGCTAGGCTTGTGAAAATGAATGCCCGAGTCAGTCTGTGATACGTGAAGACTTGTGTACATTGCAGGAGTCTCTGCTGAATGAAATACCAGCTCTTGTTTAAGTTGACAATGCCATTAGAATAAACAGAATGGTCTTTCGTCATATGCTGCAACCTCATGAACCATACAGCCAAAGGCAATACAGACTTTACGTCAGAAGTTTACACTCCACTTTACCGCATATCCAGCGAGAAAATACAGCAATCATGCAGTTGCATTGAGTTACCACAGAAAAAGCGTAATTGTTAGCTCCAACCCCCTCCCCCTTCCAGAACACCATAAAGTTGATCTAACCCTATTGTATTCAATGGAGTGAGTGGACTCATAAACACAGAACTTGAGGGGTGACTGGGTTGTACCTTATTGCCACCACCATAGTGGGTGCCCAACATATTTTGCAGAGGTTAAAAATACAGCTCGGCTCACAGACCATCAGTGATGCACAGAAGAAAAGGAAGTGTGGAGATAAATTATTTCACATCATAACAGTTCCGAGAGAAAAAAAAAGTTTACTGGATGACAATCTGTACATTTTAAAATCAACAAAATAATTGTATCTCTGAGGCTAATTAGTCTCTGGTATCGACAAGATTGCTTTACACTTCAGAGAAAGCACTCCGAGCGACGTACCCTACATATTTTAAAACTACTGTACCATATGCATGCACAAAACTGACAGGGGTGGTTTAGTTTGTCTTTTTATGCAATGTAGAATTTCCCGCAATATCTTGTTTTTGTAACACATCATGTGCCCTTTGTGCCATTAAAAACTTTCATCCACTCTGCCCAACCAGTACTGGTAGCAAGCCTGTCCCCTAAAACCACACCTCTCCCTTGTTTTAAATAATAACATCTCTATACATTTAACCAAAAACTTGAGAATTATGTGGCACGTTCTGTATGCAAATTACATTTTTTTCCTTTTTTTTTAGGTTCATATGAGAGAAACTGAATCTGAAAATTTTAACTTCTTTGTAACATACTGTTAAAACGGAATTTAATTTAACTAACTATGAGGAAAATTTTTGATGCTATGTGTTCCCCTTCTTTATAACAACATGGGGGACAATGAGCGTGAAATTTCCCACAACACCGGATCTAACATTACCTTAACATTTGAACTAGTTCACATACTCTAATCTACATTAATTTCTGTAAATTGCCACTTTGCTACAACTCTAGGGGTTACCACAAGTACGTTCCAGACACAGAAACAAGAATGGTTATTTACTTTCTTACAGCAGCACTCTATGCAAGTGAGAATTTTGATTTTTGTTTTCGATCATGAAGCATGGAATATCTAGTAATGGGTGTTTGAAGACCGGCTAGAGGTATCATAGATGGCATAGGGCAAGTTTATTTCATCATATGTTGAGAAAATTGGAAGGCTGCAAGGAAAGTTTCTAATTGCATATCTTTTTCTTAAAGAGACGTTTTCGGGAAATACATTGGCAATGAAATTTTACAGCACAAATTTGCCGAGGACAATACCGAAGAAGACAGCTAAAACTAAATACAGAACAGGGGGGAAGCCTGATGCTTGTTGCTGTTGTTGTTTTACTACATGTGGGTTGTAACTATCTTCATCTGCAGATGCTGTTCTGCGCTGGCGTACACCATCGTCCTGTAAGACAACACACAGAATAAGATTCAGAACTTGACTGTAAAACCACATTTCTAGCCCTAGTCCCTTCTTTAGTCATTGCATATGTATGGTAAGTTTTGATTTTTAATTTCACTCGTTTCTTTTGTTGCAAGACGGATACAAGTCATCAAGAATTGGTGCATCTCCCAGTAAAACTTACACACGACCTGGTTTTCACGCTCTAATCATAGATTTGTATTGTCTTTGAATACATGATGAATTTCAAAAAAACTTTTGCTATCTTGTGCATCACTTTCATGACAAATTTTGCTAACAAGTAAATGGTATCACTACAGTTGCCCCTTGGAAATGTAGCATCAAAAAGTTAGGGCTAGGGCTTGGACTAGGGTTAGGGTAGGTGTCCAGTGAGCAAATATCCCTGGGGTAACCGCCCGAGATAAAGTAAATCTACAAAATTCTTATACAGGTTAAGGTAGAATGTGCCTAGGGGATTCACAAACTTTCACAATGCTTTTCTGATATACCACTTGTACAGGTTCACTTTGAAGCTCTATGAGTAAGTAAACTTTCCTCTGTCTTATTTTTGTGCAATCAAAACTTTTGTTTTTTTCCATAGAGTTGACACAGAGATGGCAGCCATTTCAAATGTCTAATCTCATTAAATTTAAGGCAATTTGTTTCCTTAGGACCAAAATTTGCACGGATAACCCTAATCTTTTTTTCTTGAATTGGAGAGAGAATGTTTTAGGAAAGTTGGAGCAAAGGTTGAAGTCTTTCACTTTCAAGACGCTTACTGCCTTCAAAGTCATTTCTTATACCCTTCACTATTTCACTGTTCTCAGGTTCTTTGTGTATCAGTTTTCAGGAGAAGACCATCAAATAATTTTCTGTCCAACAAAGATATGCTCTCTTACCCTTAGAACATTATTTTCTTGTTTGAGATGGTTAACTTCAGACTGTAATCGCTTACACTCCTCCATCACTCTGCGGTAGTCCGCTTCTGACATGTTGCTGGCTTTCGCTGGGCTCTGAACCCTGGCTTCTGTTGGTTTGATGTTTGGCTTTGTCTGTGTGTCCTTTCCACCCTGATATTTGTTAGAATCCAGATCATTCTGGTCAGACACGGCAAGTTTAGCAGTCCCAACATTAACCAACATGGAAGAGAGAGAGAAAAAAAATAACACCAAGGAGACAGGACAGAAAGGCGATAGAAAAAAGCAAAATCAAATCAAAACATGCAGATGTACTGTATGCAATCATATTTCAATATTTCTCATATTTATAGCATTCAGTGTCATATCTTTCAACTCTTCTAAATCAACTGCCTTTCCCTCGAAAGAGACTGTTAAAAGTATACCATTTAGGCCACGTTGTGTAACAAGCAACCTCAAAACGGAATATTTACATAAAAAAGACAGCAGTAAAAGCATTACAATGTGAAATTGAAAGTAGGTATTCAACATGCTTAGCTAAGATTACTGGTTAAATACAGACATACCCAGTTTTTTCGTACACCAAAAACATGCTGGCCACTTTGAGGAATTTCAATATACACAAAGAGCTTATCCCTTTTGAAAGTTGCTGGAAAGTTGTAAAATATCAATATTGAAAATGTATGTGTAGTGATGTGAACACGTGAAGAATGCTATATGAATGAAGGTCTTATGATATTGAACATTTTATTGCCACGATGAATGGCAACATGTACACGTACGTGTAATGGAGCGGTTGTTAGTGTGTTAGAGGTATACTCTATTTTCTATGTGTATTTAAAAATGAGAGTGAACAACGGTGTCATTTTGACAATATGATGGAGGATGTGTTCGCTGCAAATATCCCTGACAAGTCCTTGCAACAGACTTTGGAGAATGTAGGTCTTGCATCGTGAACAGTGTCAGGGTATATGTAGTTCACTGACTGCAGTCAACAGACAAATAATCTTATGATGGACAGTGTAAAGTAGGGCATATATGTAAAGGTTACAGACAGAGAGAAGCCTGATGTGACACAACATATTCCAGAAGAGTGAAGTTTGAGATGTATGTGTTCATGTGGATGAGATAAAGACCTCAATTACATATGTCATCAATAATCTACTGGTGGAGGATGAAATATTGTTTTGGTGATATCCAATCTGCTGTGTCATATGTACATAGAAGAGTCGTTCACTCTATATCTGGATTTAACTACAGCTCTGAGAATCTGACTGAAAAATGCATCTCAATTTAAGAGTAAGATCTCCACACAGACAACAAACTATTGTTTTTTAGTTCGGTTGTTTTTGTTTTGCTTTATCCATCCTTTCCATCCATAGGTAGAAATCCTTGTGTACATAAAAACACCAAAACATAAATCAGTGGACAGTGATAACCTTATTAACAACATGTATGAACAATTGTATTGTGTAAAATTAGCCTTGATTTATGCAATATGTACATGTAGCTCTCAGTTCACATGAGATTTTTCATTAATAATTTTTCAACAAGTGTTTGCTGTTCAGTGAAGTTTGTGAAAATGCTTTTCTGAATCCACACTTGGCAACAGATTTGAACCATGCAAATATTTTTTATCTAATCAGCACATACAGCAAACAGTTTTTTCAATTTTGAATTCTGTTCTGGAAAAATTGTGTATGGAGAATACAGCATTCAAGCAAACGGGGCAAAAGGTACACAAGAAGATGTCAGTATCACAAACACTTAAAATTATTCTCCCAGATGCTGTATATAATGATTACCATCTTTGCAATTCATGTATTCGTTCTGAGCACATATACAGTGAGGTACATTTTCAATACATACACTATTATCACTAATTATATACACTTTAAATAACAGACTGTTTTCAATATGGCAATATCATTCAATATACATGTATACATGTAACTACAGAAGGGTCAAACTCAGTTTATATTCTAAACCTGATGAGTAAAAGATGGAACTTGAATTCAACTTGAATGGAGTTAGTAAATACATAGACACTGGCAGAAACATACATAAAAATACATATATTCCTGTACATAAGTTTGTTGAGAAGAATTTTTATACCGCTATACCGGACATCATTTACCACCCGGTTTCTGAGAGCACAGCAGTAGTTAGTGTGCCACATGTTATTCTAGGACAAGCCTCTTCTGCTCTTTGATAGAGTGCCAAATTTTATTCTTGAGTAAGTGTCTTCTGGTTTTTGACGCAGAGTGCTACATTCTATTCTGGAGTAATAATTAAGCCTAGTATTCATTTTTGGATATCTTTCTCACAACGTTGAACACAAAACCAACATATGCCAATTCAAGGAGGAATGGTACATTTTGGTCCTACACTTTTGAGCCCAGTATATTCTCCAGTCTTCAAAATCAGAGGGATGCCCAATTAACATAACAATGCATAATTTGCACATCCCTTTGTTGTCAAAATATATTTGGTTCATTTATCAGGATATGAATAGATTGCCCATCCCCCAAAATCCCTTTGTGCTGAACCCTGTGAGCCAAATAATAACTTACTCTATAATTTTCTCCCAGGTTCCAATGTGTACCAGTAGAATTGCTGAATCATGGCTAAATATATTTTATGCAATCGTGACACAAATATGATAAGCAATTCAGTTCTGCATTTCATGAATTTCAGTGAAGAGGAATTAGGACAACAAAGCAAACCTGGCCAGTTGTTAAAGAAATGAGCAGAATTATCCTCAAAAAGGGAAAGTCTTGCACAAGTTACCAGAGTTAAATATTATTACCAATGGTGTATATGCCTATGATGGTGCCATTTTCTCACCAAAATCTCTACTAAGCCATATTCAAATAGACAGACATCTACAGTACAGTCCACGCAGAACCCGTCACTGGTGCGGGAACAATGCCCGCATAAAAAGTGCATTGTGCGCGCACGAAACGAGCATCATTGCCAGCAGTATGCGGGCAGATAAAGTGCAGTGTGCCCGCAGTGTGCGGGCACGATTCGCGCATCGTCACTGTGCGGGCATTGTTGCAATGTGAGGCACATTCACACCTTGACCTTGAATGTATGGCTGAGTTGAACGCTGTTGCATGAGAATGTAAGTTGTAAGAGTTTCATTCTTGTGGACAAAAATTGCAACAAGTGGACGTACAAGTGGCTACTGTAGAGCTGGGTTTTGTCATCGGCTCAGCCGAACTTTGACCCATTGCTGATTGGGTGGGAGTTGCGACGTTTAGTGTCATTTACAATACTAGTACGATTTTAGGCCGGGGGTAAAGTGAAAACTCTTTACGTACAATGCATGATCTGTTACTGTGAAATTGTTACTCTGACTTGGTGCGCTGTGAAGATCGAGTCCGATCGAAAATTATCGAATTTCTCAAATAAAGATGACATCACTGGTCGCGAGACGTGGTGTTGAAGAAACTGAGTGAGGCTGTGATGGTGACGATAGGTACATGTAAGTTGTTGCCATAACCGTAACGCATCGTAGAAGACAAGTCAACACAACAATAAAATTCTTGATCTGTTTTCTATTTTTCAAAATGTGTACTTTATAACAGAAGACGATTTATCATGGCAGAAGTGAATGCCTGTGAACTTGAATCACTCTAGTCTACACGAGCTCATATTCTTTTTTTCAATTGTCAAAAAAGACGATTTAGAACTAAAAATGCTGAACTTCTGTGACAGTTTCACGGCTTTCTTCCTCTTTTTCATGCCTAATCGTAATCGTGACTCTCATTTTCGGTTCACATTATCATGTTTATGCCATACAATTAAATGAAAGGAGGTCAGAAATTACGTTTCGTTGCTTACTCCCCTGTAGCGCGTCATACTTTCTCGATATACAGTAATCGCGGTCCCTCTATCACAATGATATTACCGGTATGTACATGCAGGTGAGGTTGTTTTGTGTGACGCCTGGAAAGACCAAAATTCTACAAGACGCATACTCTTATATGGTTTGGTTTTTCCTTTTGATGTAGGCTACGGAACGATTGAACTGGGAAGCACAAAAATCGCGATTGAGGTTCTGCTTCGTAAACCTGTCCTCGTAAATTTCAATGATTTCACAAGCCGAACGTCTCTATCAGCATTTTTTCTAGCCAACTATCACTATTAGTGGCACAAATTAAATGATTAATGTGAGTGGAGTATACTGACCATATTCGTAAGTAATAACTTGAATTTTCTCCACAGACATGAAAACAAAATATTCGTTTTGGGCGACAGCGCTCGACTGGTTTTCTTGCCGATCATGCCGAGATCTCAATGAAGTTTTGATACGTTCCTCGGATATTCCGTACGAAAAATATTAAATGGACAACATGGTAGTCGATGTAGAGAAAGTCATGATCATCATACTGCCAACGCAATCATACAAACTACAGTGACGCCGCGTAATTTTTCATCGCCACCGGTGCTTCACGATAAAGTCCAACATTAAAATTTGTTTCCCGGGTCATTACGACCATCTGAAAAAAAAACTACAAAAAAATACGGCTTCTGCTTATATTTTACATATGAGCTAATACCCGATAAGGTCCATTTGTCAAATTGTTCCCATGCACTCCGAACGAAATCGGGGCCAAAAATCTTGAAAAATATCACGTCTTTTTTGTGATAATGTCAGACAATACCATGCCAAAAAGTCCGATATTCAAAAACTGTTCCAACCCTAACTTTTTAGTGACGAAAACTAAAACACTGTGCCAGTTTCTGATAGTATTTTCCGTTCGAGTCGACACCTGACGAACCGAATTTCAAATGTTTCCCGCCCCCAACTATTTGCTGCAGAAAAATATGTCTTTTTCATGTCGTGTTTTACGTTGATCAAATCAAACTCTGTAAAATACGCACGGTGCAGTGTGTTCTAAATCGTACTCCGACTCTGAACGTTATTAGTATATCACAGTGAAGTCTATTACGTCACCACAGGTCTTCAGTGTCGTTTTATTTTGTGACAGACAGTCGTTCGGGCGACGACATTCCCTCCACATCGAATAATACATTGAGGTACCAGAAGAACGACATTGTGAACAAAAGCTTGGGGCCGAAACGGGAAGAGTTGCCCGGGAAACACGTCAAATTTTGCTACACTGCACTCGTCCAGATGACCTTGAAGACTTGACGTGGGTTGCAATCGCCACCCAGAGCAGACATTGTCCTCGGCCTATTCAATAGCGTCTGCGCACTAATCAGCATGATCAGGCGATGGGTCACAAAGGTCATCGACGTATGCAACAATTTACAGTAAAGATTCGCGTCGGCATGATTGTTTAAATAATTGCGATCACATTGCTGGTGTATACTATCAAGTTCGGAAACACTTTTAAAGGAATAAATATTTTTTTTTTACAAAAATAATTCCGTAATTTTTGAAGAAATCATAAATCCACGAACTTAACGTTTCGAATCTGCAAGTGGGTTATTGTTTAGATGAACTCAACCACGCTGAAACATGGGTACTCTTACCATTGGCGGCATTTTCCCCACTGCCAACTTCAGTCATAACTTCAGTGCAATGGGTAGTCGTAACGAAAGAACGATGTCGCTTCTCGCATCAACGTGTCAAAGAACGCGACATTTTAGTGTTGAAGTAATGCAGACGTATCACTACTTGTAGAAACACTAACGTACTGGATGTTTTTTGATAATGCATGCTGGTATCAGCCTTGATCCACGGATACATCAGCACCAAAAAATTCTCTAACTTTCCGAGGTTCGTGTTACAGTCGGTACGATTTAAAAATACTTGCGATTAAATCGTTGTTTGACGCAGTTTTAAATGTCGACAATGCATTTGACTATTCAAAAACTAAAACAAAATAAAGTCAATGTGCCACATAACAAGTTGGCCTTTTAAGGGCCACCAAATTTGAAGAAGGAATTACGAGTAAAAGTTTGGAATAAATGAGACTCACACAAGGATTTCAAAGATAATGTTTTTATTTCCACCCCCTAAAATTAAAAAATCTGAACCGGCGATTGTCTGAATATTACACCTGATTAAAACTGCAATAAAAGTTTTGGTCGGGGCGCTAACGCGGAGATGCATGTATGACACCAATTTTCACCATTCGGAGAACTTCTGGAAATGTATTGTTTATGACACATTCTCCACGGGTTATGCGATTTATTGAAGAACATGTTCGTCGTCTTTGAGTTTGCAGAATTGAATTACGTTGACAGTATATAGCCTTGATATGTATGGGAAAATGTATGGTGCGTTTTTACTCAGACAATGACAACTTTTGAGGTTTTTTTGCTATTTTCATCATTTTATATGACTCGAATCTTTGGTTCAAAGTGAAGTTCGGCATGTAAAATGTTTTATTGAACGAGACCGCATCGGTCAACAGTCAATGGTCTATACGTCGCATGGTCGCTATGGAAACCAGCAGTTTCCAAGAATAGCAGGCGAATTCCTCGAAGCATTATGCTCCCATGGGACTTTATCGGACCACGGTCCCACAGAGGGCTTTCAATTCGACAAAATGGAATTATTCACGTTTTTTGTCTGTCACTTCTGAACGTCATATACATGTTGACCACGAAATTACTTCAGTCAAGTCACTTCAATTTGTAAATTTTGGTACATTTATTTCAATGTATGTTTGACTCGTCACGAAACAAAGGTCGCAGTTCTGGTCCAAGGACGTTCACGCAGGGGTGCACTATCAACTCAAGTCTACCCCGAAAATTTTGAACGTTTTTTAAAGCCGATAGACGCAAGTTGCTGTGAAGACCAGCAGCCCAAAACTGACAGAAAGAGTCTCAGATTTAATAGTATGTATCGAATCGATATAACTTTTTTTTTTAAAAATGTTATGCTTTTAACTTTCTACACTAAACTGGAGGGACGGTACATCGTAATACAATACAGGACCTGTATAAAGTTTAGAACTTCTGTCATCATATTTCCCGTCGGATAAAGCCGCCTGCTTTAATTCACCGAAGCCTAGAATTGTATTTTACACGATGACTACATTCGGGCTTAGCGGTAGCCATTTGCTTGGAAATGCCCAATCGGACAGGGCATGCAGTTTGCAGTCTGGATACTTTCGCGACTTCTAGGTCATTTTGGAACTGGGTTTTCTCGTTTCACATTCTGGCATCTCAGTGCCTGGTTTAGTCGTAGAGTGTACTACTGACCCTCTTTCAACACAGTGCATGCGTGATGGCTCAGATATTTTTGAAAAGGGACAAGCACCGGACAGACCGCGGATGTAGTTTTGTACGTGACATCCATGGACCACGGTCCCTCTACAAAACTCGGACTTGGCATCTCAGCAAAATGGTTCGCCGATTCGGCTACCTTCGAAACTTCAGTTCGATTTTTTTTTGCGACAAACACGGCAGAATTAGCACGAAAAATCAGTAAGCCAATGAAAACACTTGCATTTTCCTACACCATCACCGCTGACTTTACTTCAGTATGATAGTGACTCTATATTGCTAACTGCAGTGTCTACTATAGACAGTCGGATCCAGAGCAAAGTCGTTCGTGTAATCGTAAAAAGTTCAGGACAAAAATACAAGCTGTTGATTTCAAAAACAAATTTTATTTCGATGCTGGTTGTTATTTCCTGGGCGCTCTCGTTTCCTTACCTGTGTAAAAAGGATGCGTTGTTTCAAATACAACAATTGACCGGGCAACAATTCAAAACTTGTTATTCTTCACCCTCCCTAATATAAAATGTTTACAATCTGGTTCTTCTATGTATCAGGTTTCGCAATCATGCTTTAGTTCATGTACGATGTCTACTATACGGCAAATGACGAATTCATTCAGAAAATTCCCCTGGCATATGTGGTCTGTGCCTGTGATATTACTAATACGTATCATGAACTTTATTTATTGTAAATGGCCACAATAATGTTCACTTGTTGCAATTTTTCACAAAGCACGTCCAACCACGGTCTACACGTCCGTGTTCCAACCTTGGACCACGATCCGTGAGAGGTCTAGTGTCGAGGTCGAGCAGAGTTTGAGGTAGATTTCTTCAGAGCTGTACGCATACTGTACGCATGTGATAATATCTTACTGTGACCTGTCTACGACTAAGATTTTTTTATGGATTTTAGAGTTGCCTTAGGCAGACAAAGAGAGTTTGGAGCTGGTTTAGGACTCAAGATTATTCAGTTACTCCCAGCCGCCGCTATTTCAGTTAGGCAAGTGTAGCAATGTTGTCACCGACAACTACCTCTGGGCACACATTTTTTGAGTTCAATACCCGCATCGTGCGGGCACATTTTGTCCAGTGCGGGCACAGTGCCCGTAAAGTGCTCGCACAGTGCTCGTAAAATGCTGGCACTTCACACCCAATTGTGCTGGCATAATGCGCTTAGAGTGCTGGCATTGTGCTCGCAAAATGCGAGCACAATGACAGGTTCTGCGTGGACTGTACTGTAGTGAAGACGGATGAAATGCAGACAGTCATCTATGTCAATGACTTTAAAAATATGTTGATCAAATACTATTTCCGAACCTTCCACATTTATTTGGCTCAATCAGTCAATGAATGACCATTAATTAAATCAAACACGGAAACTGCCACACAGTCAAATGTCAATGAATAACGAAGCTCTTCTGAACTGTTATAATCGATTGGAAAAATATCACCATGACATCAATATCTGTGATTGACAGAAAAGACATTAAAAACATTCTTATGATGGCCAATTATGTTTGCCTACATTTTCAACATGCATTCCACATTTATATTCAACCATCTGAGCAAATTTTCCAATTAAAAAGAATATATGACATACTTCAGTTCACGTTCTCCTCAAAATATGTGCTTGATTTTCCATCTTTGCATGTATGAAGGTCAAAACAAGCTGATGAAAATTGATTCAGTTTTAAACAAAATGACAGCAAAGGGCATCACAAAGTGAAATTCTGCTGTTCAAATTCAATTCTCCAGGAAAAATACCCTAAGACTGCAAGCAACTCCATGCGCTTCAATGTTACCCCAAGGGAATGGGCAGTGAAGGAGTTGATAATGATGAAGGCCTGAATAAATTTTGATGTATACAGGCCATCGGAAATGTATGCATACTAGTATGTGTAGCAAGACATAAACAATGAAGTAATTGAATGTAATGTTTGGCAAGTCTGCCAGAAGACTACAACAAAAAAGTTGGGTTTCATTAACATACCTGTTGTTGTGAATCCACTGGCAGTTCAAATACACATTTCAGCTTGGAATCCATCAAGTCTGACCCGCTGGCATCTTTCCACTGTAAAGCGAGCAACGACAACAATTAGTACTGATATTGCGACAGAACTGTTTGGCTTTTTGCAGCAGGGTTGACAATGCAAATGAATGGTGACCATGGAAATTAAGTCGCAATCTGCTGTAACTTTTGATGGATTTTCCGGATTTTTATTATTCTTGTACAATACATTGTTATTTTGTTTTCAATGACTACCATTCAATTTGTCAATATAGCCCGTACGTATCTGATGTCCCACGTTATTGTTGATAACTGAATACTAGTCTTGACTTGAATTCATATGTCAGCTACATCATTTCCACATTGTACGCAATTATTTGTGTTAGTAGTGCTATTACTCAGAGTATTTAAATTCACTCTAGGGAGACAAATAAAAACTTTTGTTTTAAAGATTAAAAGTAATGAAAATATGATAAAAAAATATAATTATTTTCCCTTTGCAAAAATATTAGCACTTGGAATAAAAAATGTACCATGATATGACCATGATATAAACAGTCAATGTTTTGACAGGTAAATGTTCCTTATTACAAAATTTTATGTGACAGAAATCATCATACTTGGATCAGCCTGATTTTACCCAGATGTGTAACAGTAAATAACTATCGTATATTGGATTACTTACACAGGAAATCCTTGTCAAGAAACCTTGACCCTGGGGAATATTATACCCTATTAAATTGTATTATTCAATAACATTTCCACAACTTTTCTCATTAATTGTTTCCCCCTTATATCTTTTGAAATAAAAAAGACTAACTTTGCATTCACATCTGCAATTGACAAAATATAGCAGCTCAAAGAAGTAATATGACATACTTTAAAACTCTAATTGGTTTTTTTTACAGCAGTTGTCCTTGCGAAGCAAAAATGAGACAATAAATCTCTCTTATTGTGACATATACATAATCATGAAGAGTACAGATGTATTGCATATTTTTACAGGTCAAACCCTCTAGTCCTAATTATCTCCGTACCAGCAATGCAAACAATGTATGTATCTGTGTAGTGACAAATTAAATGTACAGATACTAGTCTATATTTTTAACTCTTGTAATTTTGTTCTCTCAGTGTATCATGTCTCACTGAACAGTTATATTTTGATATCCTGCTGTGCTAGGTATTGCTAGGCTTTTGTGTCACTCAAGGTGAAAAGGAGGGACATACAGTTACTGTAGTACATTCATGAAATTAATCCCTATAATTGTTGCTTTTCAACCCTCCACAAAGGGCACTGATCACAAATTAAAAGAAGAACAAATTACTGCTGCTGTTCAGTACAGAACTTCAAATATAATAGCATTATTTTCTCACGACATTCACATTTGCCTAGGAAGCAATTGTAAACTTGGCCCTTGGGGCCTGTGGTCTGTACATGCATTATGTGAGTCACTGGTTCAGACAACACGGTTTAAAGACTCTTGAACACTACACTTCCTTGAACACTACACTACTTGTGATTTCTTCGGACGCAAAATCTATTAGACATGACAGCTGACAGAATTTCAAAATTAAAGGGCCAGTAGCTGTAATTTTGAATGTTTTTTTTTTTCACTATTTTTGTTTTATATGTCAATTGTAAGCTCAAAAACTCCCTAAAGCATAATGAAACACCTACTATTTAGTTTGTGAACACATTATCTATACATGTGTAAAATGCACTGCTAGTGCTATTGTTTACATTTGAATTCTAGTCCAGACCAGAATTCAACTTGACAATAGTAACAGTGGGGTCAATATGTATACAGATTGATTTCACAAGCTCAAAGCTGTGTATCTTGACATGCTTTTTGCGAGTAGAAAACAAAACTGTTGCTGACATTAAAAACAAAATAGTTAAAAAAAATAGTGTCAATGACACTGTCCTCCCATTTTGCAATGATAGTAAGTACTAGTACACACATGACATTGCATTCTTACAGCTTGACTAAGAAAATTCCATTGCAAGTCCATATTAATCTTATACCCCAGCAATATGAAATGCTCCATCTCATAATGACTTTTACATATCTGACAGAAAACAACGCTAGGATCAAGACTATCATGTTTTACAGCAATCCAACAAATACTTTGGGAGAAAAAGATTTTTTGACAAAAAATGGGAAAAATTGCCCCAAAAATACAAATATGAAAATTTCACCACAATTTGAACAAATCTGACAAAGGTCAACCCTAGGATCATACATACAAGTTTTCGAGGCAATGGGATGAGTGCTTTCAGAAAAGATTTTTTGACAAAAAATGGGAAAATCGCCAAAAAATACAACTTTCAAAATTTTCACAATTTGAAGAAATGTAACTTAAGTCACTATAAAGAGCCTGCATACCAAGTTTCAACCAAATCTGGCCAGTGGTTACAAAGTTTTAGCAATTTGCCGGATGTTTCCTTTTTTCCCACTCATTTGCATATTTTTGACTTTGACATGTTTATTTCAACAAATTCACATCTCCACCCCTCGATGCACCTGTCCATCAAATACTAAGATGGTAGGTGCTGCGATTTAGGAGTTTTTAATGTTGACAGACATACATCCGCGCATAATAACTAACATACATACATACATACATACATACATACAGACCATAGACCCTCCAAAAAACCCGGGTCTATGGACAGACAGACAGACAGACAAACAGATAGACATGCATACATTTATTTTTACAGCTTTTAACCTTCAACAGCCGACCAACTTGTCAATGTTAGCTTGATCAACTTGATACTACTGCTTATAATAACATAAATGAGAGTTAATTACATTCTAATTAAAGTAAACAAGACTTGCTTATCAACATTTACGTCATAAAAAACAGCATATCTGTCAGGTTATAAAGAATCTTCAGCTGGTTATCTTTATCAGTATTTCATCCTATTAACCAAGCACATTTTAACTTTCAAATTAACATTGCAAGTAAGTTCTGTTGAATAAGTTGAGCCTGTAGGTACTCAGAGAGAGCACACAGAAGAGACAAATGTTTGCAACTTAAGAAGTTCAAGGTCATTAAAAGCATTATAAGGAATCATGTAACACTTTCATTGCACTGTTTACACAGATTGCATAATTGCTATAAATAGCACATAAAAACCCTTTACCATAAAAACCCTATCACTTTGACCACTCTTTTAATTGATCACTCTATTTTTTTTCCTCAAAAAGTAAATTTTATTTTTACCTTACCAAGTCAACCATAAATGGAAATTGGAACTTTCCCTATCTCTATTTATTTGACAAACCTATCATGACAAACTATTATGAGCAATTTCTTTTATATAACATACAGAGCACAATATATGATGGTTCAGAATATGTCAAAGTTGGGATTCAGGAAAGTTGCCTTTACATGTTTTAATCCTCCAAGATGGTAAGCATTTCACCATGAACTGTCAAAAAAGTTGAACATTCTAATAATTCTACACTAAAATTATTTTGGCTTTGTTGATATCCTCATTAATTCAATTATTTAAAATCATATTAATTATTTTTTTCTGGGTGAATTGATAGGGTTTATACAGTACAAGAGTTACATACAAGGTAAGTCAAATTCAGTTAAAACATCAATTACCGTCGGACATTGCATCATTCCTATAAATAGCACCTCAGCCTGGAACAGCACAATCATAATCTACTCATTCACACAGGCAGTACTTGACTTTGAATGAATGACCTATTTCATTTCACCTGTGTACCAAATTTAAAGCATGACAAAAAGTACCACAAAATTTGCAAATTTCAGCTTGAGTTCACAGAGTCATCTTCAGGTCACTCCTAGGAACCTGCACACCCAATTAGAAAGTAATGGCATACACAGTTTCAAAGAAGATTTTTTTAACCAAAAATGGCAAAAATTGCCCAAAAATACAAATATGCAAATTGTGCCATAATTTTGACGAATTCTATTTTGAGTTTTCACAAGGTACCTGCACGCCAAATTTTAAAGCGATCCAACCATTGGTTTAAGAGGAAAAGATTTTTTACTAAAATGGCAAAAAAAGAAAAAAAAATTCATTAAAAATAGAAAGCATCAAATATTGACATCAAATCTATATGTTTAAATGAGTTGGGCCCAAGGTACCTAAAACCAAAATATGACAATGATCAGATGAGTAGTTCCTGAGTTATTGATTTTTGACCATTTTCGCTTTTTTTTCTACCTCATTAGCATATCTATGGGACTAAAAAGTTCATTTTAACAACGGCACATCTACATCATATATGGCATCACTACACCAAAAATCAGCTCAATACGTGCAGCGGTTTTTGAGTTTTTGCGTTGGACGGACAGACATCCATACATACATACATACATACATACATACATACATACAGACAGACATCTCACATACAGACTTTTTTCAACCATATAACCTCCCAATTGCCATATATGTATGGCAAATGGGAGGTAAAAATCATTGAAAATTACAGCTACTGGACCTTTCAGCACATCCCAGCCAAGAACTAAACCATCAGTGTGGATAAGCAGCTAAGTTTAGTACAATACGGCTGGATAACTGACCATTATGACATTGCATATTTTTGGTCATGCAAACCATGCGTCCGGTTTAGATACGTGATATGTTTACATCCATAACACATACGACTGATCATTACAAATATAGTATCACTTGTGTGTATGCATTGTGTCAGATGACTGCTTACAGGCCCTTTCCAAGTGTGACAATTCAAATAATTTGGAAAATTGATACTTTAAGGGTTCAAATTGCTGTACAACTGTTGCCAGGGAAAATGGACTTTGTAAAATTTTGTCAGTAAATTATTAAAGAATAATGTAACACAGGCTGTACAAACAGAGAGCTGACAGCAATAGAGCTGAGACATCACAGCAAGGCAAATGAATGGCCCATTTGCATAGTCTGATTTATAAATTAAGAATCAAGCTCTTTAAGGAAATTATTATCTGTGACATTACCATAATGGCAGAGGAAAAAAGAAAGAAACTTACAATTGTCTCTTGATCGATATCTCCTGGTGGTGCAAACATTGTTTGTACCATGAATTTATGTTTATTCTTCTCATTGGGATCATATTCGAAAGGTTGTAACATCACTGAAAGAGAATCAACCCAAAAAAAGTTGAGTAAATTTGCTTAAAAATCAAAATTTCAAATCTCTGATTTTCTTCAGTTAAGAAGATATCCTGCAACAATTCCATGTCTCGAACGTTTCTTGTATAAAATGTACCAAATATCAAAATTCTAAAATTCAAATCAGTTATTTATCCATTACAATGATACGTGCATGTTAATACCATATAGAATTTTAATTGGCTAAATATGAGCATATTTTTGGTGTACTTAATTCACATCGACGATCATCAAAATCTGATGGGATACAGTACAAGACAATTGCAGAACTGCAATACAAAGACAGTATAATATTGAATATTATTATCTTAAGATTAATTAAACTAGCAACACTAATGTTAGAAGCAGGGTATTTTGCCCATGCTGATGGTACACAATCAGCGGCAGACAAGTCATTGTGTATATCATGAAACTGTTTTCTTGACAAACAACTGGTTCGCAAAATACATTTCATTGTACACTGTGAAGTCTCACTGTTCCATGAATTAGTCAATTTAAATATACGATGAACATCAAAGTTGACGTGTAAACTTGTAGGTACTGTCGGATGTCCTACTGATTTGTGTGGGTAATATGGCAGTGTGACAACAAAGCAGATTTGTTTTTCAGATCAAGTAAGGCATATACTGGAGCAACATTGATATGTCTATAACCTAGTTTAAGTTTTTACAAAATAGAGTTTTACTACAATCAACAAAAAGCCCACACTTAATTGTCCAGTTGTGTGTGGAAGAATAAGATTACACATTTGATATTGGTAGTGTTCACTTACAAGTATATAGCAATATTTCTTACATCCACATTATTGTTACATAATTTTGTTCAACATGAGCAGAAACATTCACCAAAACAGTCACCTATGTTATAATCAACCACAGTCCCTCTATCCTAAAATGGAGCTCACCACTGAAATGATCGTGTTGCTTCGGATTGACCAAACGGTACCACCAATTAACACCTTTAACAATAGAAATTAATCCGCGTTTCCAGACAGGTGGATAGAGGGACTGTGAATCAACACATATGCTAATGACAATATTAGATCAAACAATTCCATTACTATTCCGCTACAGCCTAATGAATGGTCTTGCTGGCACTTGCAAATTTACAAAAATAATGACAACTTCATGAATATTAAATATTCATATCAAGTGTTGTCAGATGATTTACAAAACCATCGTTCGTATAATTTATTCTGTCAATGACACAAATTTTGTAGTAAACTGACTAAACGTGCCAGTCGTCAATTCTATGCAATAAAACATTAACACAAAGAGTCTAGCAATTATATGCAGGTAGAATAATGCTTTGTGTAATGTGGTGCATAAGCATAAAGTGCAAAAATGGCAGAATAGGTTGGAATCAGATGGGTTTTTTTACCAAAAAAGCTGAAATTGGATGCAACACAAATCATTTTTTTTCCAGTGATATGGCAAAATAAGGTGAAACAGTATGAGAAAGTGACAATGTGAATATGACAATTCATTTGCACATAAATGATGCATAAAGTACGACGCAATATAAACAGTCATGTTTACAATTCAAGAGGTCAATAAACCACACACCTCTTACAAATGTAAACAACTGGATACACATGTAGCTACAGTAGTCAAATGAATTGGGTGCATACCTGACACATTCACTGAGGAGTTAGGATCTACGATGCCACTATTGGGCCTTACACAGTATCTCCTAGGTGCTGTCGTCTTGATTTTGAAACATATTTTTTTGTCTGTAGGATTGGTTAGTTTGAGATTTGACGAAACAACATCTGTAAAAGGACCTGCATGAAAGAAAAAAATCAAAGATCAACATGGTAGTTCTCGAGTAATATTACAGGTAGAATAATTGGCAACATAACATAAATACAAATTAGGTAATAACTGAACATTTCAACTGACCCAGTCAAATTTAAAACTGACAAGTCATCGTTGATGACACAGTCCCCGCTTGTCCATTTTGTTATAATCTTTGGTGTCTAGGTAGCTGTGGTCTAGGTCGCCGTGGAATGACATTGATGCAACGGGTGCATCAGGCCTGTGACTTGCATAATAAAGTAATCTGAGGAACGTTCAATAAAATTGACCTATCTCTGCCAGTAATGACCATTGAAGGAACTTTTGATTACATCACACATAACGATGCCCTCACTGCTTCTAGTGTCATGACGGCACATACTATACACATGGTTTGGTGGAATTTTCGAAATGCTATGGGATTGGGTATGTTGTTGTAATCAGCCATCAGCCATTTCGGATCATATAATGAAACAATTTAATGTGCACAAGAATGCAGCCATAGTATTTTATCTTCGTATCACGTTTGAACAAAATCAGTCCATCGAGGGACAGTGACCCATGTTTATGTTTCAAAGACATAAAAAAATCACACCAAAATTGTAATCAAATGGCTGTCTCTTGACCATATGGATCATAGCACAAAATTCGTAGACATGCATATGTATGCCATAGTACTTTATCTTTGTACCAAGTCTCAACAACATTGGTTAAGGAATATTTGCATAATTTTGCATAATTAAGCCTCAATGACATGAAAAAATTCAAAAATGACCATTGGGCAGAGATATTGGAAAAAAATTTACAATCTGGCAGCCATATTGGAACATGTCACGAAGAAAATTGACATGTATGCCATAGTGCTTGATCTTTGTGCCAAGTTTGGACAAAATGGGTGTAATGACCTTTGAATTATGCTTCAAAGACATGCAAAATTCCAACAAAATGGCAGTTCTGCAGCCATATTGGATCCTATCGCAAGGTTAATTGATACATGCATATGCATACCATAGTACGTGCTTTGCCTTTGTGCCAAGTTTGAACAAAATCGGTTCAAGGATGTTTGAGTTACGGTTCAAAGACATGAAAAAATCGCAAAAAAATGGCCACCTGTCAGCCATATTGGATCATTTCACAAAATAAATTGGTGTTCATATGAAGGGCATACTGTTTTGCTTTTGTGCAAAATTTGAACAGAATCGGTTCAAGAATGTCTGAGTTACGGTCCATAGACATGAAAAATCGCAACAAAATGGCCGCCTCACGCCCATATTGGATTGTATCGCAATATAATTTGACATGCATCTGTAGGCCATAGTGTTATGCCTTTGTGCCAAGTTTGAACAGAATCAGTACGAGGATGTTTGAGTTATGGTTCAAAGACACGAAAAATCGCAAACAAAATGGCCGCCTTGCGGCCATATTGGATTGTATCGCAAACTAATTTGACATGCACATGTAGGCCATAGTGTTATACCTTTGTGCCAAGTTTGAACAGAATCTGTTCAAGGATGTCTGAGTTATGGTCCAAAGACATGAAAAATCGCCACAAAATGGCCGCCTCGCGCCCATATTGGATTATATCGCAAAATTATTTGACATGGATATGAAAGCCATAGTGTTATGCCTTTGTGCCAAGTTTGAAGATAATCTGCTCAAGGATGTCTGAGTTATGGTCCAAAGACATGAAAAATCGCAACAAAATGGCCGCCTCGCGGCCAAATTCAATCGTATCACAAAATAAATCGACGTGCATCTGTAGGTCATAGTGCTATGCCTTTGTGCCAAGTTTGAACGAAATTGGTTCAGCAGTGTCTGAGAAACTGTTGATGACGGACGGACGGACGGACGGACGGACGGACGCACAGACGGGACCCAATCTATAAGTCCCCGCCGGACTTCGTCCGCGGGGACTAAAAAACAATTGATAGTTAGAACGTTAATGCCTGACACCGTGTCTTCTTTAACAGAGGGGAGGAGGGTCTCAGGGCTCAGGTTCATTTCATTTTCAATTAATCGCTACATACAAAGTTGCGTCAATTCCAAGGATTTCTTTGGGCATTTTATTCATTCAACCAGTGTACGAAACTTGTGGAAAATAATGGCAAGACATCCAAGGAGGTCACTCTGAAAAGTTGTTTGCCAAAGCAATCTTGCATACTGTATATCCTGATCTGAATACCAAACATCTGATCTCATAAAAACAGCTAACATTTGGGAATCATTTCAACCTTCCTATCATGCATACAAGAGTAAAATTTACCTGCCCTCGGCAGGTGAGTAGGCAGTACCATGTGTACAAGGTTTTCTTAGAGAATGAGATTGAAGGGGCAATAATCATAATGTCAACACAAATACATTTATCAACACTGAAGATTATTTTTATAACAGCCAATATACACAAATACATTTGCACATAATTTTTACAATTAAAATTTTTTCTGAGAACTATTATGAACCTTGAACGATTGATACAAGAGGCTACAACTATTCTCATTTTATGAACCAGCCAACAATTAATAAAAGGAAGGTTAACAGGCGAAATAACCTATTGAAAACACATTGCCTTATATTCAGTCATCACTACACTATCTTTGCTGGGAATACTTATCAGATAGTTCATAGAAACAGCTCTCTCAAATAATCACGCTAGGCACCTGGCTCCACAGCCAAGAGTCATCAACCAAGCAGTCGTTTCCTGCGCCCAATACACAGATGCAAGCTTTACAATACATAGGTATATAAATATTCATGTTTACAGGGGCAATGAACTTTATGTGATCCTTCACCCTCACCTGATCTGTACAGCAAAGGTACACATATCGCAATATCGACTCAAAAAATGTATTAGATGCATTGTTGAGGCTTAACTTCTATATTTACAATAGTTATCCTTTTATGGCCTGTTTCCTCATTTGACTTTGGTTAGTTACAAGTAAAAAAGTGTGCAATGAACAATAGCTGCTGTGAGTGGATATGTGACCCTGACCCTTAGACCATAGTTTGATACTAATAGGCTCATGTACTGCAACAACCAGAGAATTCACTACAACTTATCACAGAATGCACTATCAATCTCTTATATCATCCTGCACAGTATGTCCAAACATTTTTTTTGTATGTCCATTCAAAATAAAAACTAATTTTTAATATGTATGTAAACATACAGACATCATGCTGCATGTTAAAATAATGCAAGACATGACAATTTTGATTTTGCATGAAGCATTTCATTGCACACTGAATATGAGAAATAAATGACAGTGACCTTGAAATGAAACATGATAGTAAACATACAGGATATTTTACAGCAAAACACTTAATTGTAATTTGCATCATTGCTATAACCACTCGGTGAAAAACACACTTGCCTAAAAATTTCAGAAGTTCTTTCACTGGGATAGGAGAGGGTGTCATTAATTTGCCCGTAACACATTTAATATTGTTCCCTAATCAATTAATGTACATTTTTGTGTGCCTCCTCACAAGTTTCATTTTTAATCTACGCCGCTATGGCACAGATCGTGTAAACTTTCTACTGGAAAGAAATGGCTGCAAAGCGAAAAGTAAAACTATCTTCCAAGCTTTGGGCTTTGCTATGGGTCAATGCATATTCTGATGATTAAGAATGATATGTTTTCGTAAATTCGTTCGTTGAATGCCTAGACATACAGGATGAGTCATCTTTACTAGTGTGACATTGACATAATGAACCCCCTCCCCCTTCACAACTGTGTAACTGCTTGTCTATAGAGCAGAGTGCAGCGTGGATTGTGATTATGTGTACGGGTGCTAGTCATGTAAATCTAATATTTTCAATCGGTTTCACTTTCACGGTTTGTCTATCAGTTAAAATAATAAGATGAGATTTGGAAATGCTACGGTTATGTTGAATTCGGAAAAACCTTAAATTTCTCACAAGGCAAACTTCAGCAAACCCTTGCTATTCCTGTGTTGAGCACACGCCTACAGCGTCATAACCGTGTGCTACATGCACATGACATCCTTGGGCTTCGCTTGTAACTTAGCTGGGAAGCTGACAGATAAAATTCTCCAATATATCGATACTCAGCTATGTTAACTACGTTTCAAGGTATGTTCGGACGTACTTGCAAATACGCATTTGAACTTTAATTCACAAATACCGAACAGTAGTCTGCCAATGATTATTATCAGATTTGATGAGTTCCAATATGGCGGACACTGTCAGGACAGTCGATACTACATCATTTCGCAACATTCATACACTCACCTCTAAACCTCAGCTCTGAGCTGGGTTCTAATACCATCACTTGCTCATTCTTCGACATATCTAAAACTAACAGAACGGAACGTTGGTACGATTAATCAAACAAACGAAATTTATCGGGTTTTGGAAACCCTACGTAGAAGGATCTCGCGACGACGCCCGAAATCGAGGCTTGAGCTCTCATCTGATGACGTAGCAATGTCGCAAAGCTTGATGGGAAACTGGGGGATTTCAAAATGAACAGGGAAACAGCATTCGAACCGGCTGGACATACTGTAGTTCAGTCTTTGTGATTTCACAAACGTGAATCATATCTTACCACCTGCAAATCTTAAAACGAGAGAAAAAGCTTTCCTGGTTCTGATAATTTTTGATCCTCAAGCGTGGAACGACAGAATAGCCTATGAAAACACACGTAAGGGACATAGGGCTGAACTACAGTATGTCCGGGACTGGTCAGTTTCTTCGGCCTGTGAGAGGGGGCGGGTAATTTTGTAAACTATGGAAAATGTCAAATTAATGAAGAAAACTGTAATATTTTGATATTAGGGAATTATATTGTACGTACTGCATTAGAATAAGCGGGATAAATGTTGGACATAGAAAGTCTTGAAAGAATGCAACGCTTAGGCCGCGTTCAAAAAAGTGGTGGGGGGGGGGGCTGGAGGAATTCAGGGGGGATTCGAAAATTTTTGGGGTAGTCGAGGGGGGGGGACTTGAAAGTTTTGCTCTGCCTATAGGGGGGGGGGGACCTGAAATTATTTGACTCCCAACATTTTGATGTAGTCCAATGGTTCTAATGTTAGTAATAATTAAACAAAATCTAGAATCGTTTTGTTATACTTTATGTCTTTAATCTCGAAAAAGTCTAAAAATATATGAATGCCATTACATTTTCGTAGAACAAGTTGAACAATGGCCTTGTAATGGGGCAGGAGCTTCAACTGTTGATAATTTTTTCAATATTTCTATGCAATGTATCAAACACAGTTTCTCGGTGTCTCTCTACAGCATGCTGAAAAACACAATATTCAGTTTGTCAACAAAGCCCGTTTGTCTAAATATTGGTGATAATTGAATGATGCAAATGCACGGTACACGTAGGCTGTGTTGGCAAGCTGAATACTGGATAGCTCAACATTCTGTAGGGAATAGAACAAGAACACAATTGTATAAACTGAACAAAAATATTGTCAAAATAAAAAGTTAATACAACTACTGCCCTGCTACTACATACTGGCAGTGACGGTGATACACGTGGCTCTGACTCTGATGTAGTTTAAGAAGAGTTTCGGTCATAGGACACTCAATTGACAGTGAAACATACATCTACTTGTACACAAGATCCAGCCAGAGAGTAACACATAGAAGACTAGGGGACTAATAGTTACCATGGATTTTTGAATTCTGGCATATCAGAACAATCAAATATTAGAGAAAAAAGATGGGGTCACCATAATTGATCTTATACAAATATACGATGAAAAGTCAGTTTTTCTAAAATCTCTTAAAATCAATATATAAAGCCATTCATTTCAAGTTCATGCAGTGAATGAAATTTTCACATCTCATTGTACCAATAACACAAAAGTAAAAGTTTGAATAGTAAAGACTCTAATTTAAATGGAAAAATGAGTGACTAAATGGAATCTTTTAGTCTTTATCAAATTTGCCATTATTACACCCAAAATTTCTGAGATTAAAACATTAATTTCATGGAATATTTTAACCTTTTAGTATTGTCAATTTTATAAAACATTTTGTAAGTGGCATCTAAGATGTATATGTCTTGTACTTTTGAAAAAAAAAATTGGTAGATCACTGTGCTCATTTTTTCACAATTTGGTTAAACGTAGCTAGGAATACACAATTTTCATACTCTCTCATGATTGTCATTTTGTGTGCTTTTCAGCTGGTGCCATTGAACTGGCCAGAGGTGGATAAACTCAAGTCGGCTTAGTCTGAGAAATCCAAAAAGTGTACTGATGCATTTAAAAATGAATCAATTTAAGAACTTGCCCTAGGTATATGGCTCTACAACCTGCTGATAAGAGATAGTGTTGAACATTTGCGTGCAGAACGACACATTACATGTATTTTTTACTCTGCTGAATTCCTAATAAATATGCGGCTATATGGTAATGGGGGGGACTTGAAAATTTTTGAGGGTATTGAGGGGGGGGGATCTGAAAAAAAATAAGATTTCAATCGCGATTCCTCCAGCCCCCCCCTAACCATTTTTTTTGAACGCGGCCTTAGTGGGTAAATTCATCTTAAAAATATGCAGACATACAGCAAATGAAGCAATTCTTGGTGACCTTGGTTGGAATACAATGAGAAATAGACTTAATATTATGAAACTTAAATATTTTAAAAGACTCTGTGATATGGATAATTCAAGGTGGACAAAATTGTCTTTAATCACCTGAAGTTAATTAAAGATGGAGCCGAACGCAACCTATAAAAAAGTTGTGTTGGAACTGGACAAAATCTGGCAATGACATGACAAATTTAAACATACAGCTCACTGATCAAAATATTTATTGAACAAATTGTCCTTGACTATGATGAAAATGAGTGGAGAGAGAATATGACCAAAAAATCTACCCTTGCTCACTATTAAAGATTTAAAAACAAGCAACAATGTAAAAATTATGTAAAATCTATCAATAATTTCAAGCAAGATCATATACTCTTGTCCTGAAATATGAAAAGAGAAGGTAGGAAAACAATGAAGATGATTGCACATGTCCTTGCTGCGGAAAAGAAGATGAGACATTGGAACATCTTATTTTCAAATGTGATCAGTTCTCAACAGAAAGACAACAATTAATGACTGATACTGAAGAAATGCTGTTGAATAATAGCGGATAGCACTTACTCAAGGATTTCAGAGAAAGAAAGGAGTTGATATGTTTCTACAAAGAATTACAAGAAAGATCTTTACAAAGAAATTGAAAACTTTTTCAGACGTTTCTTAACAGATATAGTAGATAGCAGGAAGAAATTTTTAATTTTATCTTTAGTCACTAACGATATGGTTTGGTTGATATTTTTCTTTCAAATTGTTAGATTGTTTCAGTTATCTCTTCTGTAACTTTTTATTTTCATTTCCAATGCCCAGTGTAATTTGCTGCTCCTATTATTTTTAGTGAGCCCCTGCTTTAAAAGGGCTGCCATAAATAAATTATATAAATATATGTATTACATACATACATACATACATACATACATACATACATACATACATGCTATGTACATACATACATACATATCTATAGCCTGTACAAGCTCTCCACCATCGTCTCCATGAATCCCTTAAGACAAATAAAGATAAAATGCATAACAATCGGCTCACCTGACCGTTCACAGACATGCCTCTTTTATTTATATTCATGTGACCGCCGTTGTAGTAGTATCCAATTTCGCCAGAACGACCTTACACATAATAAATTCAAAAAGTGCTTCTCTAAATAGAACTTCCGACAAGGCAGGCAGTTTGTTAAAATTCAATAATATACAGAAGCGAAAAAAGGAAACAGAAAAAGCTATAACAATATAAATAGTAAAATATTAACAAGGAGCAGACAAAATAAGAAAATAATGGGAACAGGAATCATTGATAGGGTAAAGGCTAAGCTAACGTACACATGAGTGTTTAAAGCCGTTTTTTTGCTCACGTGTTTACACACGTGAGCATATGTCGCAGCGATGTCTGTCTGTCTGTCTGTCTGTCTGTCTGTCTGTCTGTCTGTCTGTCTGTCTGTCTGTTGGTCCAATATCTCAAAAATGGCTTATCAGATCAGAATCAAATCTGGTACATAGATTCAGTTAGCAAATGGCAAGACCTGATTAGTTTTTGGTGGGTGTGGCTTGCACACTTTTTGCTCATTTGCATAATTAATGCTTTCAGAAAAAACGGATATATATTAAAAACGACTTCACACAATTTGATGAGATTTGCTACAAATGTTGATCACACCAAGATATATCAGCAGTGGGAACCATTAAGGGGTGACATGAAAGATAAATGCTGATTTGCATATTTAATGAACTTTCCTAACTAGGGATATATGTCTTATTTGACTCAGTCAAAATTAACCAAACTTGGTATGTATATTAAAGATACTATAATTTAACATTATTGAAAGTCATTACGCGTTTTAACTTCAGCCAATTCCTAATTTGCATATTTCATGAACTTTGTTAATTAGGGATATATATTTGTAATGACTGGACCAAAGTTGATGAAACTTGCTACATGTATTGAAGCCACTATGATACAACATTTTTGAAAGTCATTAAGCATTTTTAATTCAGCCAATTCCGAATTTGCATATTTAATGAGCTTTCCCAATTAGGGATATATATCTGAATTAACTTGATTGTAGTTGTTGAAATTTGCTATATACATCAAAGATACTGTGATGTAACATTATTGAAAGTCAAAAGACACTTTTACTTCAGCCAAAACCTAATTTGAATATTAAATGAATTTTCATAATTAGGGATATTTATCTGAATTTACTTGATCAAAATTGATGAAACTTGCTATGTACATTAAACATTATTGAAAGTCATTGAGCACTTTCTCTTCAGCAAATTCCTAATTTGCATATTTAATGATCTTTCCTAATTAGAGATATATATCTGAATTGACTTGACCAAAGTTGACAAAATTTGCTACACATATTACAGATACTATAATACAACATTATTGACAATCATTAAGCAGTTTTACAAAAGCCGATTCCTAATTTACATATTTAATGAACTTTGCTTATTAGGGATATATACCGGGATTTACTTGATCAAAGTTGGCAAAACATACTATGTACATTGATGATTATACCAGGTACTAGGTTAAAACAATATCGAAAGTCATTTCACATTTTCATGTCAGCTAATTTATAATTTGCATATCTAATGAGCTTTCGTAGCTCGGCATATATGGCTTGAAGGACATGGCCAACAGTAATTACACTTGCTATATAAAGTGGTGATACAATAAGAGCAGTCAAATAACTTTAATGTTTTTATTTCAGCTAATTACATATTTGTATACTTCATGACCTTTTAGAATTAATGGGCGGTGATTATTGTTCATTATGTTGATCATAATAATTTCAATGAAGTTGCAAACATGTGGCAAAGGTTCAAATTTACACATAACTTCAAAATATAGTGAAACACGTGAGCATTTACAGTTCATATCTGGTTAACTTTGTAATACCGTAAGTCATTTCGGACAAACGCACCTGACGCCTGTCATATCTAGCGCCCCCATGCCATCTATGCAGTCATAGACAGCATAGGCCTACATCTCAAGGCTTACCCTTTTGACAGAGGTATTCTGTCATGTGCAACCAACGAACAATGCACTTTTAAAGGGGTCCTTTTTACGATAAGATATATTGTACATGACAAGTAATGTGAACTGACGGATTTTAAGTCCAGAGGGTAATTAATTAGCTGGTCATAATTTGCCCTCCAACAAAAAAATTTCGAATTACCCTCCCGCACTCAAACTTCATTTTTACCCACTCCCACATGTTTTTGCCTGTTTCATTATGTTTTTTGAAGCTCCCTGCCCTGTGGCGAAAAACAAACTTGTCGATTTCCCATGCCCTGGAAAAAATTTCCCCTTAAAATTTTATGCCCTAAAATATTGCTCCCGGGATAGCTTTTTCGATGAATAGCTCCGTTGGCTGCACCTGTTCTGCCAACTACCACCACAAAAAGACGCTCTTTTAACCACTGATCTATTTGTTAAACGCAGACTGTAAAGGAGTAAAAGCTGAAAACTTGCTTTTCGACTGTTCATTTTTGTTACGCGTACTGTGAGATGTAACGGAACCATGGAACTCAGTGAAGTAGAACTTTGTCCCTGAGCCCAACGGAGTTCAAGTGACTCGGTGGAGCAAATCATGTTCAGTTGTTTTTGTTTGTTTTATGGTGTTTGTTTGTTTGATTAGTTGTTTTTAGGGGTGCTCCCATAGAAAGATGTACAGGTATGTCCCGCCCGAGAGGGCGACTCAAAAACCCTAAACATGTGAGTAGACTTGTCATCCAGAAAAACCTACACATGAGTTGATAACATAGGAAGTGTCCGCTTGCTCTTGGCAAATCTTGACGTAATCATAATCACAATCTTTATTTCTTATATAGCGCATTACATATTTAAATATCTCAATGCGCCTTAGATTAAAAAAAAGAAGCGTGACAAATGTCAACAGTATTTTAGAATGTTCAATAAAAGTAACAGCTTGTAAAACACAAGATTAAATGGTTTAAATAGATCAACAAATAAAACTCATGTATAAAAGACTTAAAGGTATACTGTCACCTGTTCCAATTTTGCCGCAGTTACCATGGAAAGAGAAAATCTAACCAATCACAGATTTTAAGTGGGTGACCGCTTTTTAAAAACAGCGCCCTCACATGGGTACTTTGAATACCAAGAAACGCCTCTTTGACCATATATGGTCATATTTAGATTACAGGTGACTGTATACCTTTAAAAAGGTACGTTTATAACTCGACTTTAAAATTATCAAGTGACTGAAATGCACAAAGATGTGACGAATCAAATGCAGACTATTGCAACAATTGCTGAAGCATTATGTGGTAATGTAGAGTGTTTTGAGCACGCCACATGCTCATTACGTGTTGCAGAATACTTCACGTGACGAGAAAATAGATACGTCTAGTCCCCATTGAACCGACAAAAATGACGTCACAGAATGCTACAGTCATCTGTCACAAATTTTGGCCAAAAATTGGTACAGTTCCCGGTCACGTGACCATGCGCGTGGTGTCGTCTGCAGCTTTGAAACAATGGCCGGTGACCAGAACGTGATGAACACCCCGGATGAGCGACGACCCTCTCGCTAAACCAGCAAGATTTAACATTCCAACAGCGTAGGAACCTGCAGCTTATCGACGACAAAGATTCAAGTGCAACCAAGGATGTTGCTAGGTATGTTTAGGATATTTTTGTGAAAAAAATTGGTATTACCGCAGAGGAGAAATGACCAAGTAAGCTTAAACTTGTCACAATGGATTATTGCAGTGCACAATATCAAAACACATGAAAAACTATAACATAAAACAACATGAGCGTGTGGCGTAATATTAAACACCTATAACCTGGTCTTTATTCAGGCTATAGCACCTATCCATTACCCCAAGTGGCTTGTGTTAGCAGAAACACTTCGCTTTACCCCTCGGCCTATAGTCTCGGGGAATAGCGACGTGTTTCTGGCAACGCACTGGTGTTACAGCCCTTACTATATAATGGGTGTTTAATAAGGTCCATGAATTTCGTAGCAGCTTGCATTAATTTCTGCAAAAACACCTCTGGGGCGTTTTTTCATCAATAAATTAAAATTCCAATGGCTTGCCCATAAGAAAAATTCATCAGCAGTCAAGCTGACATTAATCTAACACCTGCCAAGAAGATTTGTGCCGCCGAATAATTTAAAATAGGAAAATGGAGCTCAATGCTACTGTGGTGGCCTATGGGAAAATAATTACACGTCTTATGCCATGTAAGTTTGTACATTTTAGGCCTATTCATCAGTTCTATTTATATTCATTTATCCATGCAGCCGCCTTCTATATATCTATCTGCTTTTCTGTCTAACTAAATATATCTTTCTATTTATCATCTGCGTCTATCTACACGTATTAGTATACGTAGAAGTTTGTGCGTACACGTTGGTGCATGCACAAGTTCAAGCATACTAAATCTTTGACGTTTTCTATACATCATACCGCTCAACAAGCTATGTGGTCATCTTTGTTTACCTGCGCCAGAAATGTCCCTTGAACACGTAATATAGTTTACATATCACTAGCGCTAGTTTGCTCTATCAGGCACCGACAATTTCACTTAAATATTTTTCCACCAAAAATGTATAAAAGAGACCCTGCACCGGGAATCGAACCCCCGTGTAGAGTGCAGAAGTGAAGGGAGTTAATGATGACAAAAAATTGAAAATGATGGCCAAAGAGGGGTCGAATATGAGAAACACCGCTTGCTATAGGAGTAGGCCCTGTTCCTAATCGACATTTGTTTTTGTTAGATTACACCTCTCGACCCAATTGAGGAACACCTTATATTTTTTTCATCCTCCATTATCAATCTCAGTAATATACTGACCAATTTTCAAGTTTCGCTACGATTGAAAACAAGGAAATATTGTCATTGTTACCACGTAAATATACAGTCAAAATACATAACAAAATTATCACAGAAAAGTCCATGCAGTTAAATTCGATTTGATGTGTACGCGTCTAACGCCCATTGCAGGTACATTTTGTCGATTCTACGAAAGGACAGACTCAATACAAATATCACATCATCCATGCAGTTTTTGCGATTTTTCAATATTCACGTCTGTTATTATGTGATGATACGAGACCTTATCACCCTAGTACCCGTGAGTTGACACACAGACAACGAAATAAGCGAAACCTAAAGCGCGCCAATTTACTATCGTCAAATTTCTAATGTAGGATGGTAAGAGCGTCTCCAAAATATCGTTACTACCACAGTTTCAACGTTTCCTATACATAATACTGCTAACAAGCTCACGTAAGTATCGCTGTTTGCCAGGCTGGCGCTACAAATGTCCTTTGAACATAAAATATATTCTGCCTATCAGCTTGGCTAGTTTGCTATATGAGGGACTCACGAATTTCACTAAAAAGTTTGTCCGCCGAAAATGAAATTGTGTGTGGGTGACTGTACTTGGAATCAAAGCCCTGTCTACAGCCTGCATGAGGTTACACCCAAGTGACAAACTGCACTGAAAATTATACGATTATTCAGGCACAATCAGCGGTCCAGCCTGTCGCTTCAATAGCTTTTTACAGGCAATTCTTAGGGGTCTATCCAAAGAGTAGAGCAATGGGTTGATTGCTGAGTTCAGGTGACATAGCCTGATGGCATATACAGTGATATGATAGGTGCGTTCGATGCAGTCTTTGCAGAAGGAAGTCACGATGAAGATTATACGAACGGGACACCAAAAGAGGAGAAAGGTTATCGCTATGAAGGTGACCAAACGCACGGCTCTGAGTTCTTTCTTTGTGAGGAGGGGTTGACTGGTCGTTGGAGCAGAGCCAGGTGAACGTCCCGATGTCGACACCTGAAGCGAAGCGATACGTAGGTGTTGCTTCCTCACCAAGAGAGCGATGCGCAGATTGCAGATAATAAGAATCACGGCTGGCAGTAAGAAACCCGTGATAATTAAAGAAACGGTGACTTCTTGTGGCGGTTTGTATTGAAAACAGTGCTTTGGCGTGCTCAAATCTTCTAACTGTAAACTTCGCACCGTGGCGTAGGTTGCCCATACGACCGGGAAATTCCAGATGAGTGCAACTGCCACATACTGAGTCCTTTTAGTTACCCAGAAGGGGTATCGAAATGGATGGAAAATCTTGATGTACTTATTGAGCGTGATGATAACGACATTGAGGAGGTTCACAGTTTGAAGAAGGACTTGAGTGCCTCTGGTGAGAGTGCAGATCATCGGGAATGGTCGCACAATGTCTGGGACAACCTCTAACGGAATGTAGACCAGTCCGACGAGGATATCGCAAACACTCAAGGATAGCACGAAGATGTAATCATTACTGCCTCGCAGTTTTCGGAAACTCAAAATGGCCACAGCTATCAGAGAGTTGCTCCAAACGATGATGCAAGAGAGGGTCAACATCAAGACAGCGCCGGCGTAATCAGGAGACAAAGCTGAATTGGTCAAGTTACAACAGTTGTAAGTGACCTGGTGGTTTGTCGAATCATTGGTCATATTGGCAACGGTTTTTTGAAAGTCTTAATGTGTTTTCCTGTGGGTTTTTTCTTCTCGACAAACTGGAGCAACGAAAAATGTGACGTGCCGTCCGAGCTCGTTTCAGTAGATATTCTTTTCAAATCATATATGAATTTGAAGTAGATGGACACACATTAGTGTGTTTGTGACCTTTTTCTTGCACATTATCTGGGAGGAGCGTGAAATTTTACAGATGCATGATGGGTAGGGTCAATGTTTTAACCGACGACAAGTCGGAAACGTGACACAAGTAGTGCCAACGTGCAGGTAAAACGAAAAATGCGATGAGAGAGACAACTCTTCCATCGGTATATTTTAGAATCCTCACAGTTTTTTTTTGTTGATTATTGTTATATTCGACCAACTGTGTGCCAGTAAACAAGTTTTTAATCCACAATACGATGATCTCAGAAATCTGGGATTCACCATCAAACGAAGTGACATTCATGTGTGCGTCAGTGATAATGTGATATTTCAAGATGGCGCCTCGGGCCATAGTAGATGTATTGCGTTGATTTGTCCATGGTGAGAAATTGTCGGAAATTACAAAAATTATCTTATCAGTAGAGCCACATGTAGATTTTTTTCCAATCGGAAAATCATTCTACTGTCAGTGGTTCATGGACACTAATGATTGAACACTCTTCCAGAACTCAGAGCACTTAAGGCACACATGAACCCAAAATACCCGGACAGGGCTAAAACTCTCTCAGCTCTCTATTCACAGAGATAAAACACAAAAAACTCTAAAATGTCCTTTTCATCCCTCCTGTACTATCACTGCAGCAATAAACCACAAATTACCTCTAAAATGTAGTTTCACCCCCGAACATATTGAGAATCACCGTGTTGAGATTTTAAAGTCAGCCTGCATTGTTATTGTTGGCAAGTGAATTCTAGTCCGGACTAGAATTCAAACGTGAACAATGACATGATATTTCACGCAGTCATATTGACGCTGTGTCGGCAATTTTAAGCCGAATAGTAGGTGTTTAGACATGGTTTAGGGAGTATAACGGGAATTTGCAGATATCCTGGTTTACGTAGGCCCAATGCATGTGGTTATCTATACGATGTATGCCCTTCCATTTCAAATAAGGCAGCCCATTGCCACCCCTTACCCCACTCCGTTCTTCAGTTGCACCGTGGTGGTTAAAGGTATTCGGTCACCTGTTTTTTAACAGCCAATCACAGATTTTACGCGGGTGGCCGCTTTTTAAAAAGGGTGCACCACACGACAAGCCATGGCATACAAGTAGCAGCGTCGTCTGCATGAGCTTTCACGTATCGAATATGGGGGATTGACAGCTACAGGTGTCACGGGGTAGTACGCTAAGCCCCGCCCCTTTACCATGTATGGAATATGCAAATTTACAGTGACCGTGTACCTTTAAAGCGAGGGTGGTACCGATTATCAGCGTGGACAATGGTGGAAGAATATTGGCTCGACTAACCATTGACAGCGTATACGCCTGTGGGCGGTCGGTATAGCACTAATGGCGAGAATTCGCTCACGAGAGGCTTTTTTCTCAGCCAATTTATTCTTCTGTGCTGTCTATTTTCCGTGAGTTTTCTTCCTTTTTTGTCGTTGAGCAAAATATCCAACGTGTTTAATTTTTTTTCGCTGGTGAACAAAATTCGCCACCGTGCGCGTCAGAGAAAGCAATTTTCCTCACTTATTGTACTTGGGCCTCAGCCCAAGTACATTTGTTTTCATTCCGTGGGAAAAAACTCTGTAAGGTATAACCATTTCTGGCTGAGACCAGGGAGGGCAAAATGTCTTGGCTTCATCTTTCTTGGCATAATAAATGGCGTAATGATGTTAACTGAATGGAAGTGCTGCTCTCAGCCAGTCTTGAATAAGTGAGATGTGAATATTAATGCTTCTCTATCTGAGTTTTTGCCACAAAATCTTCTGAATATAATCAAAATGTGCATCGAAATGCAACAATTAATGCACCCTCCGTTTCCTAGGCGATTGCACGACCCTTGCTACACCCACTGGACGAGCCAAAGTGGGAGGGGTAATTTCAGTTTGGTCGAACAAGAGGGCTCGAGACCAGAATTTAACATTTAAACTTGAAACATGTTTAATCGCTGACAAGATGTGGACTAGTGTTAATCACAGTAAAAGTGTGAAAAGGAAAGGTTTTATATCCCGGACACAATGAAAAACATTACGACTGGAAACCGTACCCCTAGTTGAGAATAGTAATGCCCACAGCGATGGAGAACACTTATCCTTGAGCTGAGAAAACCAGACCATCATTTCGAAATAGAGCTGCAGATTCGAGAAGCTCGCTCAAAATAGCTAGGTACACCCCATAAAGGGGTGGTTTCGAGTTTTGAGGGCAAATTTCGCCTCCTTCATATAGAAATCGTACGTTTGTTTTTCCAGGAGAACACACCATTTGACACAAAATTTGCATGTAAAGGGGTCGCCAGTAAGCACGTGGTCAAATCTGGCATAAGAAACAATATGAAATGTTGGGTAAAGCCAGTCCAAAATAAACTGATTTGAACTTTTGTGTTTTGTAATTTATACCACTGCAGTAACATGACTTTTTTTTGACAACATCACACAATGTAATACGTTTTGAAACTGAATACTCCGACGTATTCTGTGTCTCCTTTGCTAAAAAATACGGTATGCCGATTACCATGTAAGGAGATGATGACGTCAAGACAGATTTGTAGTGCGTTTGGTCCTGGATGGTGCACGAAGTTTTGTGAACTTGAAGGTAGCTTGTGTATTTATTTCCTAAATGGGAGAGATTAGGGTCGATCTAAACGAAGGCCGACGAATGTTATGATACTCTAAGCGAGCTGAACTCTAACGCGAATGGTTGGATAATTTGGAGGATGTCTAGAATGATCTCGTCTCATTAAGATTATTTGGCGGTCAGTATTGAATTTCAACTGCGTCACAAGTTTGCGAAATGAGTATTCCGCCGAACGGTCAACGAACGATATTTTAGAATCTGGAGACATGGCACATCGCTTTTATTTTAGTATTTTATATTTTACAAAAGATTTAAGAAGCAATGATTTTGTCGAAAATTCTGAAAAAAATATAGGAAGATTTGATCGCGAACACATTTTTACTTGAGGTCAACTAGCCCTGCGTACGATGCTGTGTGTTCCGCTACAGCTAATCGCCCCGCTCACCACAGCCCTGCAAAGACCCGTACGTAGGGTCGGTGACTTCAAATCCATTTTGGGACTTGACGTAAAAAGCCAAATTACTGCTGAAATTCAGCGTTCTTGGGCCCAAGTCGTATCCCAGCCTACCTCAGCTACTCGATCGCTTCCAAAAATGACAGTCTTTTATTCACTTCTTGTAAATAACCGTCGATGTCGGCAACTCTCTCGCTAGCCCTGCGTACGATGCTGTGTGTTAGCTGTAGCATATAGCATCGTACGCAAGGCTAGGGGTCAACATGGGGTCGCAGCCATGTTGCCTCAAAACTTATTTCTGTCTGCACTCAAAACTCAAAAATGTCGGATATGAACCTGAAAAATCGATGCAATTTTGTCAAACTTCGGCGAAATTTCAGCCTATAGACAAAATTTCATCCAGGTAAGGTAAATTTACTGAAATTTGATCGACAAATAATCCTGAGCTTGACGTGACAGCTCGCCTTCTCCATCCAGCATCCAGCTGCCCATACACAGTTGCCCATGATATGGCCAGGTTTATGAGATTGTTTTCAAGCGACAGTGGCAGACCGTACGGGGCTCTGGATATGAACCTACCGCCGGTGTAGCTGTACTGTTGCGTTGTTTTTAGTGCCCACGGACGAAGTCCTGGGGGAGTTATAGGTTTGGTCATGTCAGTCCGTCCGTCCGTCCGTTCACGCAGATATCTCAGACATGCCCTGGTCAATTTCTTTCAAACTTTGCACAAGAATAGTACCCAACCCCATACAGATGCACGTCGATTTGTTTCACAATGCGATCGAATTTGGCCGTGTTAGAGGACTTTTTAGTTTACACCTCCATAGACTCCCATGTATAAGGCAGTTCTCCATAGACTCCCATGTATAAGGCCAAGAAAAATAAAAATTCAGTTTCTCATCGTATTCATATTGCCTAAAGGATACAGTGACACAGTTTTTTGTCCCCACGGATAAAGTCCAGGGGGCTTATAGATTGGGTCATATCCGTCCGTGAGTCCATCAGTGAGTCCATCGGTTCACGCAGATATCTCAGACATTTTGACAAAATATCATGTGACCTTGGTGACCTTTGACCTCAAATATACATTATTGTCCATAACTCAGTAACCACAAGTGCTAAACCTTTCATATTTGGTATGATGGGACACCTTATGACGCCACATATTGTACCTCATTAATTATGCGCATATCTAATTTTGAGCGAGCAAATAGAGCTAGAGGTCTGATTTTTGGTATATAGGGGGATAAGTTAACAATATAATCTGTTTGACAAAATGTCACGTGACCTCAATGACCTTTGACCTCAAATATACATATTTGTCCACAACTCAGTAACCACAAGTGCTACACCCTTCATATTTGGTATGATAGGACACCTTATGACACCACATATTGTACCTCATTAATTATGCGCATATCTTATTTTGAGCGAGCCAATAGAGCTAGAGGTCTGATTTTTGGTATATAGGAATAACTTAGCAATACAATTATTATGACAAAATGTGACGTGACCTCAATGACCTTTGACCTCAAATATATATATTTGTCCACAACTCAGTAACCACAAGTGCTACACCCTTCATATTTGGTATGATAGGACACCTTATGACACCACATATTGTACCTCATTAATTATGCGCATATCTAATTTTGAGCGAGCCAATAGAGCTAGAGGTCTGATTTTTGGTATATAGGAATAACTTAGCAATACAATTATTTTGACAAAATCTGACGTGACCTCAATGACCTTTGACCTCAAATATATATTTGTCCACAACTCAGTAACCACAAGTGCTACACCCTTCATATTTGGTATGATGGGACACCTTTTGACACCACATATTGTACCTCATTAATTATGCGCATATCTAATTCTGAGCAAGCCAATAGAGCTGGATGTCCGATTTTTGGTATATAGGGATAACTATAGGGTAGAAATCTAAATATGCCCATCCAAATATTAGACATCTACCATCGAGAACAAAAGAAATTTGCTGTAATTTGAATATTTAAGGAGTTTAAGCAATTTCCACTATAAATAAAGAACCCCGGCCTCAAACTCCACAAAAGTTGCTGGACATATTTTGCCGTTGTCATGCCATTGCTTCGTTTAATAACCAGTTAATCAAATGCCAAATTGACAGGTGGAAATTCGAGACCATATTTGAATAGTAGTATATATTGTCCTCAAAATTACTCTATCACGGCCCAAGTACTCATTGCCTTCAGCAATACTGCCTTGTTTTCGTTGAAGTGCAAACGAGGAAATCACACGGTAGTACAGAATGAGCGCGCCCTCAGGGAACCTGATACGATTATTATACAAATAATGCACTTGAAGGATAAATTGGGGGAACTTTTGTACCCTCTTTTGGCATTATAAAACATGCTCGACCGGTTTTTTTATGGACTTCGGTTTTCACTTGTTTTTCAAAGTTCTGTCAAAATTTCTTCAAGTGCATTATCTTTTCTGGACGTCTTATAGCTGAGGATAATTAGACTCGAGGAAAACTGCTTTCTCCGAGCACAATGTGAGAAGTTTTCCCCGCGAGTAAAAAGGTCAAACAGTTTGGATATTTTGCTCGATGACACAAAAGGAAAAATCTTACAAAAATATCCCGCAAACGAGGGTAAGTTAATTGGCTGAGCAAAAAGCCTCCAATGAAATGTTGTGTACGGTGGGCTTTAGGCTGGGCAATTCACGGGGTATGGAGTGTTTGTGTAAAATGCCATTCAGACACAGAGAAGAGACTGGATATAGGAAGAGTAGAGTTTTGTCTACCTGCTTGGACTATCAAATTTTTGGTCTACATTTTGCGGGGGCTTATTTTCAAGATCAGGGGTATAGTAAAGAGAGTTTTCCCCGGCTTGTTTTTGTGAAAATTGAAAATGTTATTTTCACCCATCTTTTAATTTCAATTTCGGTAAAACATGTATATGGGAATTTGTTTTGCAAGTACCAAATTTTGCATGGTGACTTCTGATTTATTTATTTCATATCGAAACGGAATTGCTTAAATTGTGTTCACGAAAAGTTTGGACTAACGGCTAAGTTTTTGAATTTCGATGTGCATGCTACCTTGATATTTAATCATCTAGGGCTTTAAACTTTGCATTAATTTATTGTTTTTCCAAATGGCCAAACGCTACAAATGTTTATGGTGCGTAATACATTGTGAAGCATGATCGTAATTAACCGCACGCAGTGTTGACAGATGGCACTGCAAGTGCGAACATCATTCAGGCAGCTCTCTCTGTTGGGATATTATTTGATTGGAGGACGAAAAAATGTCTAAAATGGCAACATTTTAAAATCTTTCTTCCTCGGTACGTCTTGATGTTTATGAGAGACGGCCCTGTTATAGCTTGATCGAGCACATTGTCAATGTTAGGCTGGGTGGCTAGATTCCAATCAAACATGTTTCCTTTGATATTCGAGAGATACAAGTTGTCTAAAAATGGCGGAGGTGTAACGGTGAATGTCGTTTGCCCTAAGGCCACTACTCATGCAACAGTATACTCATGATCATGATACCCTCGCCCTTGAGGCGTGCATCGTCAAATCAGCGTCTTATTACAGTATTGACTCTATGTCACGTGTTGTTTTTCATTGAAGACACACTCCTTTTATGTATTTTGATTTGTCTGCATTTCATCAAGGGTTGATTTTGATTCAGCTCGACTTTCTCAATTTTCTGTGTCGCAGATGTCATGCTACTGCTGCCGTTGCTGCTGTTATTTATTTAAATATTCTATGTGGACTTATGCTAAACAACAAATATATATATATATATATATATATATATATATATATATATATATATATATATATATATATATATATATATATATGTATATGTAAGTACTCACTAAGTAATGTTGCCACATCCAGCCCCTTGGGCTTATATGATACTAAAATACAGCAGAGTTCGTTTTGAAAAAAGTGCACATAAAAAGATAAATATGTAAATACAGTTAGGGATTTTCCACATTTTACTCATACAAATTAAAGTTTATTTTCTTTTGTTGGTAGCTTCATATATACAATTTGTTAGTAAAACTGGGGTCTTGGTCATTATCAGTTCCATCTTATTAAGAGGTTGCAAATTGAGGAAGTTAGTATAAATTTTACAGATTTTCTCAAGAATATTTCTCAAATATATATGTAACATATGTATGTGTATGTATATGTAACAGTCAAGAGAAGCGTTTTTCATCTATTCGTACCTGTACAAAAATCACAAGTTCTATCTTCAAAATCTAAGTGTTGAAATCGATCTGTTGCTATTTTCAAAGATAAAATGCCTGTTCTAAACTATGCTTGCTATAATTGCCATAATTTTGGTGTTGGTAAAGAATGTAACAAGTTATTGCCTTATAGTCTCAGTCTTGGAAAACTCGCTCGCCGCAAAAAAGTACTCCAAGATCGAACAGGGTGCAATAGACACAAGAAGAGAGCATTGTCCTCCTGGTTTATTGTAGAAGTGTAAAAGTACAAAGTTGAGAAGCTATGGTTATGATGAAACCGGTTCTTGTTCTCAGTTCTTAATGTCACCCTCTTCTAAAAGGAATCATATTGTACGTAGACCGATTTGGAAAACCTTCCGGTCTCTAACTAATAATCGCCAATTGCTTATAGTAATACAAACGCTCTATCATGGGGAAGATACATTGCATATATTTTTTCACCGTGAAACGAAGTCATGAATAAAATGTATGTATTACACACTGGGAAATATACCACCTCTTGGCCAATCCCTGCTGATGACATATGCATGGTTGAAAACTCTTTCATCACATAATCTGCATCCCAGGTAATGAAGGGGGATTTCGACGAAAAACTCAATCGTCTCAAAATCAGTGTCCTTGGCGAAGCAGTGTAAGTTGTGGCCATTGTACCCTTTAAATTGCCAGCACTATCAACGCCATAGCTCTTATTCACTTGTTCGTAATATCTTACCATCTCAAATGAATAGCCTACAGTTTCAACTAGTGTAAAATAGAAAATTGAGCAAAATAAGCCCGATTTAATCACTGCTTTACTGATATTAAACACAGGTCAAAGATCCTACACAAGCAGTCGAAAAGAAAGAAGGAAAGGAGTTGGGATTTCAGGTCTGGAAAAAATTGACGACATATTACAGTACAGACGCGCCTATTCTTCTTCCGGTGCCCGTATCTTGTGATTGATGAATGGCCCCCAAGTTTTAAATTCTAACTTTCTATAGCCTTCCGACAAATTGCTCAGGATATGTCTCCCTGGCTACAGCGTGTTTTTCCCCACAGCGAATTGATAGCTATGCCATTGACCCTTTCCTTTTATGCCGAACTAGCAATAACAAGACGATATTCAAGGTACAGGAAAACTAGAGACGAATTGATAGCTATGCCGATTACAGGTGGACCTTGAAAATTTCTGTCGACTATGACAACTCTGAGACTAGTTGATTACTGAGAAAGTCAATGCATTCCAAAGTGCTTTCCAGAAAAAAATGTGACAGTTTCTCATGTCATGCATGCAACAGTGAGGTTTGCTTGTTTCTATTCTGTTTGCAACTTTACAGCTTCGTCTACTACCTATTTTCACATGTGCTGCCGTACATTTTTTCCCAAATTCGTTAAATAACAGATCTCTACAAAACCCCCAGGAAATATTAACATTAGTGTAGACTATGCGCCTAGCGCCTAGAATGTGAAGGACTGAAACTTTTGCTCAAACTTTCCCCTAGGAATATTTCAACCATACTCTTTCAAGATCAAAATTTGCACGGTGGAGAAACAAATTACCCCAGATTTGACAATATTTGAAATTCAAAAAGGCCGCCCGTGTCAACTCTCTGAAGAAAAATGAAATTTATGATTTTGGGAAAACTAAGATGGTGAAATTTGTTCTTACACCATGAGCTTTAAAGAGGCACTCCCACTTTGAAACATTTTTAAAACACATTTTTTAAATACCAACGGTCGATATTTGACGTGGTGACTGCGCGCGGATCGCGAGATATCGATAAAAACATGTCATTTCCCGATCGTATTTTTCACACCCCGAAATTTAACGAAGGTTTGTTGTTGTGCTGATTGACGATATTCTAGGGAGTCTACAATAAGTTCGAACGACGCAATTAATTTACTTCCCACTGCAAAGACTTTATATACAGCATTTTGTCATTACCTCAGGTAAGTTTTGTAAAACTTCTCCTTAGTTTTTGTCGTTTTCATTGTTCTAAATCAGTTGTACTATATTTTTAATACCACTTAAACATCAGTTTTTACGTGTCAAATATTAGCCGCCTCTGATGACTACATTTTGTCGTCTGCCACACAGTTCGCCGCGCGCATGGTATGCGTCCATGCATATCACTCGGCGGCCGCTATGTATCAACAGCACGTAACTGTGCTAGTCACCTATGCGAATTCTGGTGGAATCAAACTTTGTTTTCCGTTTTTTCTCAGAGTCAGTAAGACTCGGCTTTCCCCCGGGAGCATGACCGATCACCGGCGCGAGTGGTACTGTGGCGTACAGCAGCATCAGCGTAGACTCGTACTCCATAGCTTAGTTGACAATGGCCCAGTGCCGAACGTTCGATGTTCGGAAGCTGAATTTAGGTAGGCCACCGGAATTCAAACTTTTACCTTTTTGAGGACATGTTTTTATCGATATCTCGTGATCCGCGCGCAGTCGCCACGTCAAATATCGGCCGTTGGCATTAAAAAAATGTGCTTTAGAAATGTTACCAAATGGGAGTGCCACTTTAAAATGAGCTCTCACAAATGGTAGGTCAGGAAAGAATTGTAAAAGTTTGAGAATCCGAATATCAGCCTACGAGGCGCATTCACCTTAAGGCGCTCACGTGTGCAAAGAAATGGATATAAAAAAGGTTGACAGATTTGGAGCAGTCGAAGAAAATAGTTCCAAGTGCAGCAGGGAGAAAAAATGCTAAGCTTCCAAGTCAATCTTACAGACCTACCCCCAAAATCAAATGGTCCACTGTTAACATTAGTGAATTTTTAAATTGAGTTTGTTTATTTGTTTGTTTGTTTTATTGACAACTAAGCGATCATCAAATGCAACCTGTATGTAGAATGTATTTGAGAACATTGCTAACGAAACAATGCGAGACCAGCAATTACACGAAAGATCATCTTCATGATTTACAGTTCTGTACCAGCAGATACATATCTTCCAAATTTACAATCCAAGTGTATATAGTAAACGATTACAAATGGGAATCTTAAAGGGACACAGTCGTCGGTACTGAGCTCAAAGGTGGTATGGCACCCATAAGACCAATGTGAACACTTATCAAAGGTGCGATGGTGATTGATGAAAGTTAAAATATGTCTGTCATAATCTACATCATATTTTTAAATGTTGCAGCTATGATGATGAGGTGTACCTAGATATCGTGCGCGAAATACATTATTTGTAACCAAGAAACTCGCACAGGAACGACTGTTTCCCTTTAACATCACCTTAGCATGAATTGCAGATCATAAGTATGAAATAACGATTATTTTTATTTCATTTCTGAAATTATGGCCAACAATCAAGGTTGTCAAAAGCAAAAATCAGTATCAGTCGGATTTCCGAGAAATTCAGAAAGCTTTACTCAACAGTATCTCGTGTTTGAAAATGAATGTTAATTGTGTCCAAGTTCTGTCATTTCGTGTTTAAGTAGCTGGGGATGTTTTTTTATTATTGGGAAGTTGCACACTCTCCAGACGAACACGCCGACGCGAAAGATAAAAATACAGCCAGCTAATACTATAAGTACGAATGAATAAATGCAAGTGACCGCTGTCAGGTCCCAATTTGCGTACAGAATGCCAGCGAGAGACCAGATTACGACAGGCCAGATGATAAGAGTGTAGCGGAACCATCGATCCAGGACCAGGGTCTCGAGGATTGCCCAAAGGACGACTTCGAACACCAGAACAGAGAGACATATGATGCCTGCGGTCTCCTGGCTAAGGCCAACCCAGTAAACCAGGGTGGTGCCGATGTTGTTTAAAGTCGCGATGGTGCACCAGGTGGCGTAGATCGCAAGACCGTTGTGAATCAAGATTCGGATGCACCAGACGTCAAGTTTCTGGGATGACATCATCCTCGGCAGGTACTGGTATAGGTTGGCGTGCGAAGCTCCGATGCAGATGTACAGCGTAAAGCAGAGCAGAGAGTTAACTAGGGCGCAAAATGGGACGTACTGACGATCCCACAGAAACAGCCACGTGACGTTCAGTCCGAAGTTGATAGAGAGACAGATATAGAAGGGGAAAGACAGCACCTTTGGACGAACATAGACGTAGTCGGTTTCATTTTTGCGACAAAGCGTTGTCCAGGTGTAGAGAATAGCTAGTATCAACCAAATGTATATGACCGTCCATATGTTAAACGTCCAGCCGGCTGGGGCCAAGATGAAACTGTACTTGCGCGAAATGCCACCAGTGCTGTTCAAGAAGACATCTCCTGAGAAAGACGGAAGACAGAAATTGAGAAGTTGTCTCTTCAACATGGAATTTCGTGTTCTTCACCCGAATTATGTCAAAATGCCCAGTCATCAACTCATGAACATAGTCCATATTTGTGGAATATGCAATAATATTTTGAAAACGACATTGCATATCAACAACAACAACAACAACAACAACAACAACAACAATAATAATAATAAGAATAATAATAATAATAAAAATAATAATAATAATAATAATAATAATAATAATAATAATAATAATAATAATAATAACAAGGCAGTATTGCTGAAGGCAATGAGTACTTGGGCCGTGATAGAGTAATTTTGAGAACAATATATACTACTATTCAAATATGGTCTTGAATTTCCTCCTGTCAATGAGGCATTTGATTAACTGGTTATTAAACGAAGCAATGGCATGACAACGGCAAAATATGTCTAGCAACTTTTGTGGAGTTTGAGGCAGGGGTTCTTTATTTATAGCGGGAATTGCTTAAACTCCTTAAATATTCAAATTACAGCAAATTTCTTTTGTTCTCGATGGTAGATGTCTAATATTTAGATGGGCATATTTAGATTTCTACCCTATAGTTATCCCTATATACCAAAAATCGGACATCCAGCTCTATTGGCTTGCTCAGAATTAGATATGCGCATAATTATTGAGGTACAATATGTGGTGTCATAAGGTGTCTTATCATACCAAATATGAAGGATGTAGCACTTGTGGTTACTGAGTTGTGGACAAATATATATATTTGAGGTCAAAGGTCATCGAGGTCACGTGACATTTTGTCAAAATAATTGTATTGCTAAGTTATTCCTATATACCAAAAATCAGACCTCTAGCTCTATTGGCGCGCTCAAAATTGTATATGCGCATAATTAATGAGGTACAATATGTGGTGTCATAAGGTGTCCTATCATACCAAATATGAAGGATGTAGCACTTGTGGTTACTGAGTTGTGGACAAATATATATATTTGAGGTCAAAGGTCATTTAGGTCACGTCACATTTTGTCATAATAATTGTATTGCTAAGTTATTCCTATATACCAAAAATCAGACCTCTAGCTCTATTGGCTCGCTCAAAATAAGATATGCACATAATAATGAGGTACAATATATGGTGTCATAAGGTGTCCTTTCATACCAATATGAAGGGTGTAGCACTTGTGGTTACTGAGTTGTGGACAAATATGTATATTTGAGGTCAAAGGTCATTGAGGTCACGTGAAGTTTTGTCAAACAAATTATATTGTTAACTTATCCCTATATACCAGAAATCAGACCTCTTGCTCTATTGGCTCGCTCATAATTAGATATGCACATAATTAATGGAGTACAATATGTGGCGTCATAAGGTGTCCCATCATACCAAATATGAAAGGTTTAGCACTTGTGGTTACTGAGTTATGGACAATAATGTATATTTGAGGTCAAAGGTCACCAAGGTCACATGATATTTTGTCAAAATGTCTGAGATATCTGCGTGAACCGATGGACTCACTGATGGACTCACGGACGGATATGAGCCAATCTATAAGCCCCCTGGACTTTATCCGTGGGGACAAAAAAACTGTGTCACTGCATCCTTTAGGCAATATGAATACGATGAGAAACTAAATTTTTATTTTTCTTGGCATCATACATGCGAATCTATGGAGAACTGCCTTATACATGGGAGTCTATGGAGGTGTAAACTAAAAAGTCCTCTAACACGGCCAAATTTGATAGCATTGTGAAACAAATCGACGTGCATCTGTATGGGGTTGGGTACTAGGCGTGAACGGACGCACGGACATGACCAAACCTATAAGTCCCCGCGGACTTCGTCCGTGGTGATTAAAAACAACGCAACAGTTATTACAGCTACACCGGCGGTAGGTTCATATCCAGAGCCCCGTACGGTCTGCCGCCGTCGCTTGAAAACAATCTCATGCACCCGGCCATATGGGCAGCTGGCCGGATGCATGACTTCCCGGAGAAGGCGAGCTGTCACGTTCAAGCTCAGGATTATTTGTCGATCAAATTTCAGTAAATTTACCTTACCTAGATGAAATTTTGTCTATAGGCTGAAATTTCGCCGAAGTTTGACAAAATTACATCGATTTTTCAGGTTCATATGCGACATTTTTGAGTTTTGAGTGCAGACAGAAATAAGTTATGAGGCAAACATGGCTGCGACCCCATGTTGACCCCTAGCCCTGCGTACGATGCTATGTGCTACAGCTAACACACAGCATCGTACGCAGGGCAGCGAGAGAGTTGCCGACATCGACGGTTATTTACGAGAAGTGAATAAAAGACTGTCATTTTTGGAAGCGATCGAGTAGCTGAGGTAGGCTGGGATACGACTTGGGCCCAAGAACGCTGAATTTCGGCAGTAATTTGGCTTTTTACGTCAAGTCCCAAAATGGATTTGAAGTCACCGACCCAACGTACGGGTCTTTGCAGGGCTGTGGTGAGCGGGGCGGTTAGCTGTAGCGAACACACAGCATCGTACGCAGGGCTAGTTGACCCCAAGTGAAAATGTGTTCGCGATCAAATCTTCCTATATTTTTTCAGAATTTTCAACAAAATCATTGCTTCTTACATCTTTTGTAAAATATAAAATACTAAAATAAAACTGCGATGTGCCATGTCTCCAGATTTCTAAATATCGTTCGTTGACCGTTCGACGCAACTTGTGACGCAGTTGAAATTCAATACTGACCGCCAAATAATCTTAATGGGACGAGATCAGTCTAGACATCCTCCAAATTATCCAACCATTCGCATTGGAGTTCAGCTCGCTTAGAGTATCATAACATTTTTCGGCCTTCTCTTAGATCGACCCTAATCTCTCCATTTAGGAAATAAATACACAAGCTACCTCGACAAAACTTCGTGCACCATCCAAGACCAAACGCACTACAAATCTGTCTTGACGTCATCATCTCCTTACATGGTAATCGGCATACCGTATTTTTTAGCAAAGGGGACACAGAATACGTCGGAGTATTCAGTTTCAAAACGTATTACATTGTGTGATGTTGTCAAAAAAAAGTCATGTTACTGCAGTGGTATAAATTACAAAACACAAAAGTTCAAATCAGTTTATTTTGGACTGGCTTTACCCAACATTTCATATTGTTTCTTATGCCAGATTTGACACGTGCTTACTGGCGACCCCTTTCATGCAAATTTTGTGTCAAATGATGTGTTCCCCTGGAAAAACAAACGTACGATTTCTAAATGAAAGAGGCGAAATTTGCCCTCAAGACGCGAAACCACCCCTTTGGGGTGTACCTAGCTATTTTTAACGAGCTTCTCGAATCTGCAGCTCTATTTCGAAATGATGGTCTGGTTTTCTCAGCTCAAGGATAGTGTTCTCCATCGCTGTGGGCATTACTATTCTCAACCGGGGGTACAGTTTCCAGTCGTAATGTTTTTCATTGTGTCCGGGATATAAAACCTTTCCTTTTCAAACTTTCTCTTGATTAACACTAATCCACATCTTGTCAGTGATTAAACATGTTTCAAGTTTAAATGTTAAATTCTGGTCTCGAGCCCTCCTGTTCGACCAAACCGAAATTACCCCTCCCACTTTGGCTCGTCCAGTGGGTGTAGCAAGGGTCGTGCCATCGCCTAGGAAACGGAGGGTGCATTAATTGTTGCATTTCGATGCACATTTTGATTATATTCAGAAGATTTTGTGGCCAAAACTCAGATAGAGAAGCATTATATTCACATCTCACTTATTCAAGACTGGCTGAGAGCAGCACTTCCATTCAGTTAACATCATTACGCCATTTATTATGCCAAGAAAGATGAAGCCAATACATTTTGCCCTCCCTGGTCTCAGCCAGAAATGGTTATACCTTACAGTTTTTTCCCACGGAATGAAAACAAATGTACTTGGGCTGAGGCCCAAGTACAATAATAATAATACATATGCACCAAATCTCCGAATGGAGTTAGGCACAGGACAAAACTAGACAGCACCTCCTGAAGAAAAGTGTTTTGAGAGCGTGGCAGGATGAAATATTTGAAGTCAGACGGCGTAGGTTAATATGGAGATCATTCCAAGTTTCCGTCCTGAATGAGAAAAAGACCTCACAGGAACTTATGGCAACACGTGGTATTCTAAGTAGACGTGTGTCAGATGAAGAATGCAAGTGTTTTTAGGGGGTATACATTTGTAAAAGGTCAGGGAGGTATTGTAGTGCAGTCCCTGAAACTAAGTCGAAATGAATTGTCGAAAGTTTTGTACTGTACAAGACGTGATTTGTAACCAGTGCAGAGATTTCAAGTGAGGTTGAAAATTGTGTGATTTTTTGGAGGGGGGGGGGGGTTATAGACAAGTCCTGTAGATGCATTTTGAACGCGTTGCAGTTTGTCAATGAGATGTTTCGGGCAGTCAGAAAGAATACCAATGCAATAGTCTAAATAATAGTGAAACCGAGATAGTGCAGTCAGTGATTCCGAACTTAACACATCTCTGGCGTCAATGTACACAAACAACCGTCAGTGGTTCGAAAGAAAGAGTAAATCATATCAATGATTTATACCTGTATCTGTGGCAGCTAGCCCGTTGAAGGTAAGCATTGTCGCTAACATCAACGTCGTTATAATTATAGCTACGATCATCCACCACTGATGTCCTGCCATTTTCAGCTGTTTTTTCTGATGTACCTGCAAAACGAAAATGTAATTTTGTAGATGGTTATAAGTACTCGGATTAAAAAATGTGGTTTCCTTGCCATGGGCGTGTACCGGTATTTCACTGAAATTTGTCTGAGGCTGTCAGTCTCTATATAACTAACGTTTGCTGCTAAAGTTTAGCGAAACCGGACATGACAAGTAGCTCTGACTTTTGATGGTTTTGTCACTACTTTGCTTTTTTTTTGTCAACCATAGTTTTTTTGTTGGATTTTCCAAAACGTAAGAATATACAGCATGCAGCTCGTCAACCCACTGTCTACAGTACAGACTGCATTGTTGTTGTTGAAAAGTGAATTCTGGTCTAGACTTGAAATCAAATGTTAACAATAACAGTGCATTTCACTAACCGTGTAGACACCGTGTTGAAAAGCTAAATAGCAGGTGTTTCAACATGTTTTTGGAGCAGAACAAGAATTGCAATTCACTTACAAAAAATATATAGTTTTTAAAAAATCATCAAAAGTTACAGCCATAGCTTTTCAAAGTAAAATTGAAAATGAAATCTTTCCAGTAGGTTTCTCAGCTGTGAAGGCAACAAAATTCAAAATAACTAAGTGACTTTCCGACCCAAACTAATTTACCAGCCCTGATGCGAAACGAGCATTGTGATTAACTATTCGCGCAGTTTGTAAAATACTGTTATTAGTCGCATATGCCTAGTTGTACCATTTAACGTCGCTGCCAAAGTGACAGGCACCCTGTGAGGGCGGTTTAAAAGGGACAAGCCTGTGGCATTCTGGACGATCAACCAAGATGCCATCTTATTTTATTCTAAAACAAACCAAGAGCCACAATATGAGCATCTCTATATCTTGTATTTGCAAAATACAATCATGTCTGGGAAGGAAAAATAACTCTGACTTTCTAAGGCCCCCAAAAGGTCGTTTCTGCACCGCGCGTCATTTCAGAACCTGCCCGTCATGCCTTTTTTGTTGGGGGGGGGGGGTTACATACTCATCGGTACAGTTATCCTTGATATCCCTGTTTGCATGTCCAAAAATGCTAAAAAGAAAACGGAAGTATTATGCAGCCAGTGATAAAAGACAATAACTGTTGTATCAATAGTGACTAACCAACATTGTTAGGAATTATAACAAAAAGAAAGGGAAAAAAGGGGAAAATTGTAATACTTTTTACTGTATGTCAAGGACAAAAAACATTTTTTGGCCAAGCTCAATTCTGTTTCCCGATGGCGTTCACCAGACATACACATGTTCGGCACATACTTAACTAGCCGGTTTTGTCAATCCTGCAGATTTATATCTACGAACTGATCAACAAACGCAACTTTTAAAAGAGTACAAAGTATTACAATCACATAAACATTCAACATTCAACGTCATCTTGCTTCCAGGCTCAAGATCTTTGCCTTTCATTCCAAGGTTTTACGTAGGTTTCTCTACTATCTATGATTTTCCTTATGGCTGCTTTCGTCACACACTCCTGTACTGCTGTACGGCTTTGGCCGCTTACTCTAATCGGGATTGATAAGGTTTATCTGAGTCATGGCTGCTTGTTGCTTGGAGGAGATTTGACAATTTGGTAAGAGTCTGATTACAAACAAGTATAAAAAGCATTATCCAAATATCTGAAATGAGTCGATGAAGTAAGAAGGACAATAGTTCTAAACCTTTGCAATTATAACCTCTGCGAGGCTTCATTTTTTGTTTATTGGTGATGTAAGTTTTCCTTGTGCATGCGTGTGTGGGGTTATGTATGTGTTTGTGTCTATATGTGTCGTTGACTCAATTTTTGTGTTCACATGCGACGTATTCTGAGGTACTGCGGAGATCCTTGAAGAAATGTGAAGGAAATCCCAAGCAAAGTTGATAAATTCACATAATTTGCTACTTTTTGTTTGATTTGTACGGTGGTTCCATGATTACGTCTTCGTACAAATATTCCGTTATCTTCTGATTTCAGGTAGTTTAATACGCTGGGCATTATCGATGAAATCAGCGCTTTTTGTAATCTGTCTCCATGACCACAATCAAGAACCTGTCTTTGAACGTTGCAAGGGTTAAATCATGTAAATGCAACGCCGTCCTCTACAGAACAAGCAGTCTCTTAGCAGTAAGTTTCATCGAAGAGCTTTCCTTATCTGTGTTTTATTGAACTCTTCCCCATCGACTAGATGACAACAGGTCAAATATCTCCGAGTGTTACATTAAGAGGTGAATCAACTCTTATAATGGGCATGAAACTTGTAAAATAAGTTCGTTTGTGCAACTGAAGGGTGTAAACATTTCCTTTGTCAGCAATCTAGAATGTTTCATCGCTGAAGAACACGTAATCCCTCCGGGCTAAAATCTTAACAATCCATAAACGTTTTTGTGATTATCAAAAGATTGTTATGCGAGTATAAGAAGCAATCATCGTACCATTGGAAAATGTTTTTGCGTCCTCTCGTCCTCAATGAAAATACCTATATATATTTTATTAGTTATTTTAATACTTGTTTTACTGATTATGTGATTGAGCTTAGCTTACCTATCATAACTTGGAACTTCTATACTTTTGTTCGTTGGCCTATCGTTTATGTATTCAACGGGTAGGATTTTGACTTTGTGCAGGTTGAAAAGTTACAAACAGAGTAAATCGGCAGCAAAGATCGGGAGAGTGGCAAGGCTCTCTGTGAAGAATTTAGTCTGGATTAATGTGACTGAGCTTAGCTTACCTATCATAACTTGGAACTTCTACACTTTTGTTCGTTGGCCTATCGTTTATGTATTCAACGGGTAGGATTTTGACTTTGTGCAGGTTGAAAAGTTACAGACAGAGTAAATCGGCAGCAAAGAGTGGCAAGGCTCTCTGTGAACAATTTAGTCTGGAAACGAAGAATACTCACCTTTTTACGTACCGTAAGGTCAAAAAGAGGCGTTTCGCTCACTTCTCTTCGATGGCTCAAGATCGTCGGAAATACGTCACCCTCCTCCGACTACTATCTTGAATGCACCAAGTCGTCAACTCTTGGCAGGCGTGACCGCAGGCAATACACATAGGTACTACACGTTCATTGTATAAAGCAAGTTTAATGTTTAACCTTTGGGAGAGTGGTTATGAAATAAGTGCCTGACCGGCAAGCTCTGTCGCAAGACAACTGCATTGGTAAAGTATTATTATAGGAAATGTCAGACATGACTCTGTGACTGAAAGTCGACAACATCTGTGTGAAGCAGTAATGTTTTTTTTCTCTGGCTGCAATAAAATCGTTGAATTTGGTCAGCGGTGACAGGGTAAGGGACAATTAACACAACCAGTAACAGACAAATGAGAACAATCGTGTTTTTTTTCTACTAAAGCAAAACAAATCATAAATTTGACCATAAAGTTTCAAGTTTACCCTGACCTTTCAAATTCTCGGCTGACATACGGGGATCAAACCGCGAAACTTCTCATTAGCCTGAAATGCGCACTGAAAATATCATATTCTCATTATTAAATGGCTAGGGTTGAAAGGCTGACATTCAAGAACGTGACCAGAAATCATGGTGAGTAAAATCGAAAAGAGTCTTTTTCAAAATGCAAGAACTTTATTCAAATATGTCATTTTTTGTTACATGGTATGTAAAGAACAGGGTCAATTCTTTTTCTCCTTCGCCTGCCTTAATGTTTCCCCCAAAATTCCTCCACTCCCTCCACAGAAATCCAATGTTTCTCTCCTGATAAGAATCTACTTCTAATAAAACTTTCAACTTGACCTGAGTGTGATCCATATAAAGCAGAAGTCCTATAAAAATTCGCGCTCTCAAGATTGATATAGAGCCTATTTACAGAAATTCATTAAATATGCAAATGAACTTAACATCTGAAAGCCACGCCCACTAAACGTTTAGCACGCAGGTGTAATGATATCACAAAAAAGACAACGTTATAAAAAAATTCACATTTACTTATGTCAACATAATCTGAAAAGGTAATAGTAATTCACATTTGCTTGTGTCAACATAATCTGCAAAAGTATTAGTAAATACCATTCAAGTAACCTTCGTGCCAAAATCAAAGAGTGTGGGGAATTAGTTCTTGTAAAACGTGTCTGTAAATAACAGACAAAAAGTCATGAAAATTATTACAATATTCATTTCATTATGACTTGCATGTGTGACAACATATGTTGGGGCCCGCAAACTAAATTTCAAATTTTTGGTGTTACAATTTTTGACTTTCATTGTTTTCCTTACTGGGTACAGATGTCTTAGAACTATGGACGACGGTGTATTATGAGTGATCGAGCAAGCCTCTAGCTAGCCTGGCACTTTCGTTCCTTCGTTTATCACTATTTACAATTTCTGTTTCGTGTGTATTTGATGTGGAGTATACCTGTGTTTTGTGTTTTGACAGGAAATCAACATGGGTGCAATTCAAGCCATATGTATATGACTACCTACTAGTAGGTACTAAAGGCATTATTTTGACATGGTATTTCCCAGATAGCTTGCAAATAGTATTCATCATATATATAAGGTTCAGAATGAACAAGAAAAGAATATCGACTTTATAATTCACTGCAAATCGTTAGTTTGCTGCGGTTTTTGCTCGACGTTCATTACATAGAGTGAAATCACACACAAGTGCGTAGGCTATCTCAATTGTATTTTATTTTTTTAAATGATCGAAATGTTAATTGTGTCCAATTTCTGTCATCTCGTGTTCGAGTAGTCGGGAATGTTTTTTGACTAGTGGCACGCTGCACACTCTCCACAAAAACACGCCGATGCGGAATATAAAAATGCACCCTGCAATAACAATCAGGACGAACGAATAGATGCACGTGGACGCTGTCAGGTCCCAGTTCTCGTACAGACTGCCCGCTAGAGCCCAGATGACCACAGGCCAGATGGTTAGAGTGAAGCGGAACCATCGGTCCAGGACAAGGACCTCCAGCATTGCCCACAGGACGACTTCGAACGCTAGTACTGACAGGCAGATTATACCCGCAGTCTCCTGGCTAAGGCCAACCCAGTAAACCAAGGTTGAACCGATGTTGAGTAAAGCCGCGATGGTGCACCAGGTGGCGTAGATCGCAAGACCGTTGTGGATCAAGATTCGGATGCACCAAACGTCAAGTTTCTGGGATGACATCATCCTCGGCAGGTACTGGTATAGGTTGGCGTGCGAAGCTCCGATGCAGATGTACAGCGTAAAGCAGATCAGACAGAGGGCGAGGGTACTTGCTGGGACGTACTGGCGATCCCACAGAAGCAGCCATGCAACGTTAAGGCCAAAGTTGATAGAGAGACAGATGTAGAAGGGGAAAGACAGCACCTTTGGACGAACATAGACGTAATCGCTTTTATTTTTGCGACAAAGCGTTGTCCAGGTGTAGAGAATAGCTAGTATCAACCAAATGTATATGACGCTCCATATGCTAAACGTCCAGCCGGCTGGGTTCAAGATGAAGTAGTATTTGTCTGCGAGATCTCCAGTGCTGTTCAAGAAGATGACTCCTGGGAAAGACAGAAGACAGAAATTGAGAAGTTGTCTTTATAAAATGGAATTTCGTGTTCTACACCGAAATCATGGCAAAATGACCTTATTAAATTTGTCAAAACAGTGCATGCTGTGTGTGAGGAATATCTAAATTTACTGTTGACAATTGTACAGTCCGTACTTATACTACAAATGAAATAATTGGTCAACGACATTTCATCTTGTGCACATCGCAGTGTGTGGTTGAAATGCTTGTTTTTTCCAGAAGAATGAAAACTATGAAAATATTATCAGAAGTTGTAGCTTTTGTCCCTCTAAACATTTTCGTGCCAATATACTCTGAAACAGGTACCAGGTAACATGAGTGCCCGTTCAAGAATCAAACCAGAAACCTCTTCTCTTCTCCTCCATAATTTACACTTTACGACAATCTGCAAGCATGCGAATGTCTTTAGGTACATTGTACAAAATTTGCAAACAAACAATTGTAGGCAGAAAAGCTATGCGTAAAGTTTTACTCAATCACTATTTAAATCTTTCCTGAAAAGAACCTTAGCGCAGGCCTTGGCACACAAGTGTAAACAACTTGAATCATTGCACTTGATCAAAGTTTACATTCAGACTTGTCAGTAGAAACCATTGGATTAACGGAATGATACAAACAATCGCCAGAGGGCGCAAAACCAAGAGGAAATCATAAAATACAAATGAAAAGAATGCCAAAGAAAATTTGCCCTACCTGGATTTATGGCACCCAGCGCGTTGAAGGCAATGGTTGTCGCAAACGCCAGCGTCGTCAAGACTATGGCTACAATCATCCACCACTGATGCTCTGCCATTTTCAGCGTTTTTCTGCTTTGCCTACCAACAGAAGTATAAATTTTGTATAAGAGAATTCGTACTCATGTTGAAAATATAGGTACGGGTATTGCAGTGAACTTTGTCTCTACGTTGTGTTTGTTGTTGAAGTTTAGCGAATTTGGACAATTGTAACTGGACCAAAGTAGAGTCAAAAATGGAATCATCTTCCAAGTAGAATTCTCAGTTGTCAAGGTTACAAAAACTTCAAATAACTTGTTACTTTCCGAATCAAAACAGCAGCCCTGATGTGGAATGATAATTACAATGTGATAACATTACCTGAGTTAACTACTGTTATCAGTCGAATATGCAGAATTATACCGTAAACTTGACCATCGCTGCCAGAATCACATGACGGTCACCTTGTCAGAGCGGATTCTTGGCGTAGTCTGTGCCATTCTGGATCACCCATAATGCCACCCTGTCTCCTGCTACAACAAACTAAGGGCCGCCATGTTCACTTGACTTCCATTCCTTGCATTTGCAAACACTATTACTCATGTTTGGGCAGGATAAATGATAGTAACCTTTTCAACGTCTAGTGTCTGTGTCCTTTAGTTTGCCAGACAGGTGCATGTTTGGTACATAGTTGATTTCTCGGGTTTTCTTGAAGTATTCTCGTCACACACTCCTGCACTGCTAGATCAGTTGCTTACGCCACGGTTTGTGCAGGGACCTTGCTTACTAGGATGAGGTTTGATACGAGTCACGGCGGATAGTTGCTGGGAGTAGATTTTAGGGTCTATGATTTCATGATTTACTAAGAGTCTGACTACAAACAAAGATAGAAAGCAATTGCATCAAGGTGTCCAAGAAATGAAAAGGCCATTACAGTTCTGCATCTGTTTGTAAATAAGCGGCCAGAAAACAACAACAGGAAAGCATGGTTTGAACGTGTTCATGCAGTGATGTGGAGACTTTAATTGAAATGCTGTGCGCAGGAATCACATGCAAACTTCTGTTTGCACTGTAGGGTGCTTCCCGATTACGTCTTCGTGAAAAAAAATGTTATCTATGAATACAGGCAATTTAATATGCTGGAACTTATCGATGAAAGCTGGATTTTTTGTATTATATCTCCATGATCATTATCAAGAACCTGTCCTTGAACGTTGCAAGAGTTATTAATGCATTGCAGTCCTCTACAGCAATTTCTTGACAGTACGTTTCACATCGAACATCTTTTTGTTTTTATCGAACTCATGCCCCATCGACTAGATGGCCTCTCTATGCCCACATGGGGAGGTCGAGTGTTGCGCTAAACGGCCAATCAACTCTTGTGTAATGGCCATGAAACTTGTAAAACAAGTTTGTAGTGCAATTTACGAGTTCAATCGGGGTGTAAACATTTGTTTGACGTTGTTTAGCGATCTAGATATTTCTCAGCGCTGAAGAACTTGTGCTTCTCTCGAGAAAAAATCTTTAACCGTAACTGTAAACATTACAGGACAGTTATATGCTAGTCTTGTAAAATAAGTAATCACTGTACCTTTTGAACAAACAATTTTTCATGTTCCTCTCGTCCAACATGAAAATACCCACAGAAATAGAACGACACCGGCTTTTTATTTTGATACATTTTCACTGACTATAGAATTGAGCTTAGCTTCCCTATCATAACTTTACCTTCTACACTTTTGTTTCAACAACACTTGGTTCTGTTTTGTAAACTGCTTTGCATTTGTTTCTAGCACGCTATTCGGGCCGACTGCGGAAGTCACCTAACTGACTATCTTCTATATTCAACCGGGAAAATATGATTTTACGTATAGGTTGGAAAGTTATGAATGAGTAAATCGGCCACAAAGAGTGAATAGGCTATCTGTGAACAGAACTGCTTTGATCTGGAAACGAAGAACGCTTACCTGTACGCATGTACCCTAACACTCAAAAAGAGGCGATCCGCTGACTTGTCTTCGCTTGTACAATCTGACCGAAAGACGTCACCATCTTCATCTGATCGCTGTCTTTAATTAATGTACCGTGTCGTCAACTCTTGACAAACGTGACTCCGACAATACACGGAGAGAGCACATGTTTATTGTGTAAAGCAAGATTAATATTTAACTTCTTGGCATGTGCTCCCCGCCCCCGATCTGCAAGTCGCCAAAAAGAAATATATGCTCCCTATCCACAACCCAGTCTTAATGCGAAACGAGAATTGAATACTGTTATGAGTCGCATATGCCCAGTTATACCTTGAACGTCGCTGTCAAGGTGGCAGTGACCCCGTGAGGACGGATTAAAAGGGACAAGCCTGTGGCATTCTGGACAATCAACCAAGATACCATCTTATCTTCTTCTAAAACAAACCAAGAGCCACAATATAAGCATCTCTATTCCTTGTATTTGCAAAATGCAATCATGTCTGGAAAGGGAAAAAGAACTGTGACTCTTATAAATCAGTGCTGTTTCCTGATGGCGTTTGCCAGACATGCACATGTTCGGGCAAATACTTCAACGAGCCGTTTTTATTAATCATGCAGCTTGATTTCTATGCAAACGAATTATCTGGTTGAACTTTCATCAGAAAACATAGGATTATAATCACATAAATGTTCAACGTCAACTTGCTTCCCGTGCGGAGAAAAAATGCTATGCTTCCAAGTCAATCTTACAGACCTACCCCAAAAATCAAATGGTCCACTGTTAACATTAGTGAATTTTTAAATTGAGTTTGTTTATTTGTTTGTTTGTTTGTTTGTTTTATTGACAACTAAGCGATCCTCAAATGCAACCTGTATGTAGAATGTATTTGAGAACATTGCTAACGAAACAATGCGAGACCAGCCATTACACGAAAGATCATCTTCATGATTTACAGTTCTGTACCAGCAGATACTTCTCTTCCAAATTTACAATCCAAGGGTATATAGTAAACGATTACAAATGGTAAGCTTAAAGGGACACAGTCGTCGGTACTGAGCTCAAAGGTCGTATGGGACCCATACGACCAATGTGAACACTTATCAAAGGTACGATGGTGATTGATGAAAGTTAAAACATGTCTGTCATAATCTACATCATATAATTTAAATGTTGCAGCTATGATGATGAGGTGCATCTAGATATCGTGCACGAAATACATTGTTTGTAACCAAGAAACTCGCACAGGAACAATTCCGACGACTGTTTCCCTTTAACATCACCTTAGCATGAATTGCAGATCATAAGTATGAAATAACGATTATTTTTATTTCATTTCTGAAATTATGGCCAACAATCAAGGTTGTCAAAAGCAAAAATCAGTATCAGTCGGATTTGCGAGAAATTCAGAAAACTTTACTCACAGTATCTCGTGTTTGAAAATGAATGTTAATTGTGTCCAAGTTCTGTCATTTCGTGTTTAAGTAGCTGGGGATGTTTTGTTATTATTGGGAAGTTGCACACTCTCCAGACGAACACGCCGACGCGGAAGATAAAAATACAGCCAGCTAATACTATAAGTACGAATGAATAAATGCACGTGACCGCTGTCAGGTCCCAATTTGCGTACAGAATGCCAGCGAGAGCCCAGATGACGACAGGCCAGATGATAAGAGTGTAGCGGAACCATCGATCCAGGACCAGGGTCTCGAGGATTGCCCACAGGACGACTTCGAACGCCAGAACAGAGAGACATATGATGCCTGCGGTCTCCTGGCTAAGGCCGACCCAGTAAACCAGGATGGTGCCGATGTTGAGTAAAGTCGCGATGGTGCACCAGGTGGCGTAGATCGCAAGACCGTTGTGAATCAATATTCGGATGCACCAGACGTCAAGTTTCTGGGATGACATCATCCTCGGCAGGTACTGGTATAGGTTGGCGTGCGAAGCTCCGATGCAGATGTACAGTGTAAAGCAGAGCAGAGAGTTAACTAGGGCACAAAATGGGACGTACTGACGATCCCACAGAAACAGCCACGTGACGTTTAGTCCAAAGTTGATAGAGAGACAGATGTAGAAAGGGAAAGTCAGCACCTTTGGACGAACATAGACGTAGTCGGTTTTATTTTTGCGACAAAGCGTTGTCCAGGTGTAGAGAATAGCCAGCACTAACCAAATATATATGACCGTCCATATGTTAAACGTCCAGCCGGCTGGAGTCAAGATGAAATAGTACTTGCGCGAAATGCCACCAGTGCTGTTCAAGAAGACATCTCCTGAGAAAGACGGAAGACAGAAATTGAGAAGTTGTCTCTATAACGTGGAATTTCGTGTTCCAGTCACCAACTCATCAACACAGTCCATATTTGTGTAATATGCAATAATATTTTTGACAATTCAATTTTAGTCCGTACTACGATGAAATTCTTTCGTTTACAACAACATTTCATCTTATGCACAGAAAGTGTTGGTAGGACTCTTTATTTTAACAAATTTCACAGAGAAGAACACGAAATTTGTTTTTTCATGAGGACAAAAACGATGTAAATATTATCATAAGTTTCAGCTTCTGCCCCTCGTAATACTTGAAGCCGATGAACTCTACAACAGAGCTCCATAGCTTCGTGGAAAAATGGAAAAATCAAACCATTTCTCTTCAGCGTCTTCGATCATACATAGCTGAATGAGACCATGTATTAGAAACGCTTACATTGTCATTAATGAGACAACATATGGAACTGAAGAACAAATATTGTGAAAAGTTTAACGATTATTGCATATGATTAACAACAACAACGACGACGACGACGACAACAACAACAACAACAACAACAACAACAACAACAACAACAATAAAAATAATAATAATAATAATAATAATAATAATAATAATAATACATATTTACGATGCACTAAATCTCAGAATGGAGTTAGACACAGGACAAAACTAGACTGTACTTCCTGAAGAAAAGTATTTTGAGAGAGTGGCAGGATGAAATATTTGAAGTCAGATGGCATAGGTTAACATGGAGATCGTTCCAAGTTTTCCCCTCAATGAGAAAAAGACCTCAGAGGAACTTATGGCAAACGTGGTATTCTAAGTAGACGCGTGTCAGATGAAGAATGCAAGTGTTTTGAGGAAGTATACATTTGCAAAAGGTCAGACAGGTATTGTCGTGCAGTCCCTGACTCTAAGTCGAAATGAATTGTCGAAAGTTTGTACTGTACACGACAAGTGATTTGCAACCAGTGCAGCGATTTCAAGTGGGGTTGAAAATGGTGCGATTTTTTGGAGGGGGGGAGGGGAGTCTTTATAGACAAGTCCTGCAGATGCATTTTGAACGCGTTGCAGTCTGTCAATGAGACGTTTCGGGCAGTCAGAAAGAAGACAAGTGCAATAGTCTGAACAACAGTCTAAACGAGATAGTGCAATAAGTGATTCTGAATGCTTGTATTAGGAGGTGTCAGAACTTTACTCATCTAAGAGAAACCGTTGGCGTAAGTGAAATAACACAAACAACCGTCAGGGGTTCGAGTGAAAGAGTAAATCATATCAATAATTTATACCTGTATCTGTGGAAGCTAGCCCGCTAAAGGTGAGCTTTATCGCTAACATCAACGTCGTTATAATTATAGCTACGATCATCCACCACTGATGTTCTGCCATTTTCAGCTTTTTTTTCTGATGTACCTGCAAACGAAAATGTCATTTTGTAGACGGTTATGAGTACTCGTATTCAAAAATGTGGTTTCCTTCGGGCGTGTACCGGTATTTCACTGAAATTTGTCTGAGGCTTCAGTCCCTAGTATTTAATGTTTGCTGCCAAAGTTTAGCGCATTCGGACAATTGTAAGGGCGAATACCCTTTAACTTTTGATGGTTTTGTCACTACTTTTGCTTTTTTGTATGAACTATAGTCTCTTGTTGGATTTTCCAAAACATAAGAATACACAGCATGCAGCTCGTCAACCCACTGTCATACAGGTGTACAGACAGCATTGTTGTTGTTGAAAAGTGAATTCTGGTCTAGACTTGAAATCAAATGTTAACAATAACAGTGCATTTCACTAACCGTGTAGACACCGTGTTGAAAAGCTAAATAGCAGGTGTTTCAACATGTTTTTTGGAGCAGAACAAGAATTGCAATTCACTTACAAAAAATATATAGTTTTTAAAAAATCATCAAAAGTTACAGTCACTAGCTCTTCAAAGTAAAATTGAAAATGAAATCTTTCCAGTAGGTTTCTCAGCTGTGAAGGCAACAAAATTCAAAATAACTAAGTGACTTTCCGAACCAAAGTAATTACCCAGCCCTGATGCGAAACGAGCATTGTGATTAACTATTCGCACAGTTTATAAAATACTGTTATTAGTCGCATATGCCTAGTTGTACCTTGAACGTCGCTGCAAAAGTGACAGGTACCCTGTGAGGGCGCTTTAAAAGGGACAAGCCTGTGGCATTCTGGACGATCAACCAAGATGCCATCTTATTTTAAAACAAACCAAGAGCCACAATATGAGCATCTCTATTCCTTGTATTTGCAAAATACAATCATGTCTGGGAAGGAAAATAACTCTGACTTTCTAAGGCCCCCAAAAGGTCGTTTCTGCACCGCGCGTCATTTCAGAACCTGCCCGTCATGCCTTTTTTTTTGGGGGGGGGGGTTACATACTCATTCGGTACAGTTATCCTTGATACCCTGTTTGCATGTCCAAAAATGCTATAAAAGAAAACGGAAGTATTATGCAGCCAGTGATAAAAGACAATAATGTTGCATCAATAGTGACTAACCAACATTGTTAGGAATAAAAAAAGAAAGGGAAAAAAATGGAAAATTGTAATACTTTTACTGAATGTCAAGGACCAAAAACATTTTTTGGCCAAGCTCAATTCTGTTTCCCGATGGCGTTTGCCAGACATACACATGTTCGGCACATACTTAACTAGCCGGTTTTGTCAATCCTGCAGATTTATATCTATACGAACTGATCAACAAACGCAACTTTTAAAAGAGTACAAAGTATTACAATCACATAAACATTCAACATTCAACGTCATCTTGCTTCCAGGTTCAAGATCTTTGCCTTTCATTCCAAGGTTTTACCATAAACAGTAGGTTTCTCTACTATCTATGATTTTCCTTATGGCTGTTTTCGTCACACACTCCTGTACGGCTTTGGCCGCTTACTCTAATCGGGATTGATAAGGTTTATCTGAGTCATGGCTGCTTGTTGCTTGGAGGAGATTTGACAATTTGGTAAGAGTCTGATTACAAACAAGTATAAAAAGCATTATCCAAATATCTGAAATGAGTCGATGAAGTAAGAAGGACAATAGTTCTAAACCTTTGCAATTATAACCTCTGCGTATAGTGTGAATAAGGCTGGATAGCCAGAAAACACATGACAGGAAAGGTTGTAGGCAGCAAAATTTAAAAACAAAAGTTTCAGATTATTTCCAGAGACAATGGGTTCTCCCATGATCAGCTGATGGGTGATTAGAGTATCAAATTATTCATGTATCGGGGACGAACGTCTACCCCGATAGTGAACAAACTATCTCCCTGTGGAGCATTCGATATCGTTAGGGAGTGCCATAATCTCTCGTGTCATGACTATCGTGACACGGGCACAAGACTAGTAGCTACGCGGCGACCCTGTGAGGCTGTGATGCAACGAGAAAAAAATTTTCTGCTTGCATCACAGGGGTCTGCGTAGCTACGTGTAGAGCGTCTTTGCCAGTGAGCTACATGTCTACACCCTCTCTTATCACGGAGGTAAATATGCTCCCATCGAGTGTTTTGCCATCGAGGCTTTATTTTTGTTTATTGGTGATGTAAGTTTTCCTTGTGCATGTGTGTGTGGGGTTGTGTATGTGTTTGTGTCTATATGTGTCGTTGACTCGATTTTTGTGTTCACATGCGACGTACCCTGAAGTACTGCGGAGACCCTTGAAGAAATGCAAAGGAAATTCCAAGCAATAGTTGTGATTTCACTTTTGCTACTTTTTGTTTCATTTGTACGGTGGTTCCTCGATTACGTCTTCGTACAAATATTCCGTTATCTATGCAGGTAGTTTAATACGCTGGGAATTATCGATGAAATCAGCGCTTTTTGTAATCTGTCTCCATGACCACAATCAAGAACCTGTCTTTGAACGTTGCAAGGGTTAAATGCAACGCCGTCCTCTACAGAACAAGCAGTCTCTTAGCAGTAAGTTTCATCGAAGAGCTTTCCTTATCTGTGTTTTATTGAACTCTTCCCCATCGACTAGATGACAACAGGTCAAATATCTCCGAGTGTTACATTAAGAGGTGAATCAACTCTTATAATGGGCATGAAACTTGTAAAATAAGTTCGTTTGTGCAACTGAAGGGTGTAAACATTTCCTTTGTCAGCAATCTAGAATGTTTCATCGCTGAAGAACACGTAATCCCTCCGGGCTAAAATCTTAACAATCCATAAACGTTTTTGTGATTATCAGAAGATTGTTATGCGAGTATAAGAAGCAATCATCGTACCATTGGAAAATGTTTTTGCGTCCTCTCGTCCTCAATGAAAATACCTATATATATTTTATTAGTTATTTTAATACTTGTTTTACTGATTAATGTGATTGAGCTTAGCTTACCTATCATAACTTGGAACTTCTACACTTTTGTTCGTTGGCCTATCGTTTATGTATTCAACGGGTAGGATTTTGACTTTGTGCAGGTTGAAAAGTTACAGTTGAAAAGTTACAGACAGAGTAAATCGGCAGCAAAGAGTGGCAAGGTTCTCTGTGAACAATTTAGTCTGGAAACGAAGAATACTCACCTTTTTACGTACCGTAAGGTCAAAAAGAGGCGTTTCGCTCACTTCTCTTCGGTGGCTTAAGATCGTCGGAAATACGTCACCCTCCTCCGACTACTGTCTTGAATGCACCAAGTCGTCAACTCTTGGCAGGCGTGACCGCAGGCAATACACATAGGTACAACACGTTCATTGTATAAAGCAAGTTTAATGTTTAACCTTTGGGAGAGTGGTTATGAAATAAGTGCCTGACCGGCAAGCTCTGTCGCAAGACAACTGCATTGGTAAAGTATTATTATAGGAAATGTCAGACATAACTCTGTGACTGAAAGTCGACAACTACATCTGTGTGAAGCAGTAATGTTTTTTTTCTCTGGCTGCAATAAAATCGTTGAATTTGGTCAGCGGTGACAGGGTAAGGGACAATTAACACAACCAGTAACAGACAAATGAGAACAATCGTGTTTTTTTTCTACTAAAGCAAAACAAATCATAAATTTGACCATAAAGTTTCAAGTTTACCCTGACCTTTCAAATTCTCGGCTGACATACGGGGATCAAACCGCGAAACTTCTCATTAGCCTGAAATGCGCACTGAAAATATCATATTCTCATTATTAAATGGCTAGGGTTGAAAGGCTGACATTCAAGAACGTGACCAGAAATCATGGTGAGTAAAATCGAAAAGAGTCTTTTTCAAAATGCAAGAACTTTATTCAAATATGTCATTTTTTGTTACATGGTATGTAAAGAACAGGGTCAAATTCTTTTTTCTCCTTCGCCTGCCTTTAATGTTTCCCCCAAAATTCCTCCACTCCCTCCACAGAAATCCAATGTTTCTCTCCTGATAAGAATCTACTTCTAATAAAACTTTCAACTTGACCTGAGTGTGATCCATATAAAGCAGAAGTCCTATAAAAATTCGCGCTCTCAAGATTGATATAGAGCCTATTTACAGAAATTCATTAAATATGCAAATGAACTTAACATCTGAAAGCCACGCCCACTAAACGTTTAGCACGCAGGTGTAATGATATCACAAAAAAGACAACGTCATAAAAAGATTCACATTTACTTATGTCAACATAATCTGAAAAAGTAATAGTAATTCACATTTGCTTATGTCAACATAATCTGAAAAAGTATTAGTAAATACCATTCAAGTAACCTTCGTGCCAAAATCAAAGAGTGTGGGGAATTAGTTCTTGTAAAACGTGTCTTTAAACAACAGACAAAAAGTCATGAAAATTATTACAATATTCATTTTATTATGACTTGCATGTGTGACAACATATGTTGGGGCCCGCAAACTAAATTTCAAATTTTTTGGTGTTACTATTTTTGACTTTCATTGTTTTCCTTACTGGGTACAGATGTCTCAGAACTATGGACGACGGTGTATTATGAGTGATCGAGCGAGCCTCTAGCTAGCCTGGCACTTTCGTTCCTTCGTTTATCACTTTACAATTTCTGTTTCGCGTGTATTTGATGTGGAGTATACCTGTGTTTTGTGTTTTGACAGGAAATCAACATGGGTGCAATTCAAGCCATATGTATATGACTACCTACTAGTAGGTACTAAAGGCATTATTTTGACATGGTATTTCTCAGATAGCTTGCAAATAGTATCATCAATATATATCAGGTTCAGAATGAATAAGAAAAGAATATCGACTTTATAATTTACTGCAAATCGTTAGTTTGCTGCGGTTTTTGCTCGACGTTCATTATATAGAGTGAAATCACACACAAGTGCGTAGGCTATCTCAATTGTATTTTATTTTTTTAAATGATCGAAATGTTAATTGTGTCCAATTTCTGTCATCTCGTGTTCGAGTAGTTGGGGATGTTTTTTGATTAGTGGCACGCTGCACACTCTCCACAAAAATACACCGATGCGGAAGATAAAAATGCACCCTGCAATAACAATCAGGACGAACGAATAGATGCACGTGGTCGCTGTCAGGTCCCAGTTCTCGTACAGACTGCCCGCTAGAGCCCAGATGACCACAGGCCAGATGGTTAGAGTGAAGCGGAACCATCGGTCCAGGACAAGGACCTCCAGCATTGCCCACAGGACGACTTCGAACGCTAGCACTGACAGGCAGATAATGCCCGTGGTCTCCTGGCTAAGACCAACCCAGTAAACCAAGGTTGAACCGATGTTGAGTAAAGCCGCGATGGTGCACCAGGTGGCGTAGATCGCAAGACCGTTGTGGATCAAGATTCGGATGCACCAGACGTCAAGTTTCTGGGATGACATCATCCTCGGCAGGTACTGGTATAGGTTGGCGTGCGAAGCTCCGATGCAGATGTACAGCGTAAAGCAGATCAGACAGAGGGCGAGGGTACTTGCTGGGACGTACTGGCGATCCCACAGAAGCAGCCATGCAACGTTAAGGCCAAAGTTGATAGAGAGACAGATGTAGAAGGGGAAAGACAGCACCTTTGGACGAACATAGACGTAATCGCTTTTATTTTTGCGACAAAGCGTTGTCCAGGTGTAGAGAATAGCTAGTATCAACCAAATGTATATGACGCTCCATATGCTAAACGTCCAGCCGGCTGGGTTCAAGATGAAGTAGTATTTGTCTGCGAGATCTCCAGTGCTGTTCAAGAAGATGGCTCCTGCAAGACAGAAGACATAAATTGAGAAGTTGTCTTTATGAAATGGAATTTCGTGTTCTACACCTTAATCATATCAAAATGACCTTATTAAATTTGTCAAGACAGTGCATGCTGTGTATGAGGAATATCTAAATTTACTATTGACAATTGTACAGTCCGTATACATATACTACGATGGAAATCATTGGTCAACAACATTTCATCTTGTGCACATCGCAGTGTGTGGTTGAAATGCTTGTTTTTTCTAGAGGAATGAAAACTACGAAAATATTAATCAGAAGTTGTAGCTTTTGTCCCTCTAAACATTTTCGTGCCAATATACTCTGAAACAGGTACCAGGTAACATGAGTGCCCGTTCAAGAATCAAACCAGAAACCTCTTGTTTTCTCCTCCATAATTTACACTTTACGACAATCTGCAAGCATGCGAATGTCTTTAGGTACATTGTACAAAATTTGCAAACAAACAATTGTAGGCAGAAAAGCTATGCGTAAAGTTTTACTCAATCACTATTTAAATCTTTCCTGAAAAGAACCTTAGCGCAGGCCTTGGCACACAAGTGTAAACAACTTGAATCATTGCACTTGATCAAAGTTTACATTCAGACTTGTCAGTAGAAACCATTGGATTAACGGAATGATACATACAATCCCCAGAGGGCGCAAAACCAAGAGTAAATCATAAAATACAAATGAAAAGAATGCCAAAGAAAATTTGCCCTACCTGGATTTATGGCACCCAGCGCGTTGAAGGCAATGGTTGTCGCAAACGCCAGCGTCGTTAAGACTATGGCTACAATCATCCACCACTGATGCTCTGCCATTTTCAGCGTTTTTCTGCTTTACCTACCAAGAAGTATACATTTTGTATAAGAGAATTCGTACTCATGTTCAAAATATTGGTACGGGTATTTCAGTGAACTTTGTCTCTATGTAATGTTTGTCGTTAAGTTTAGCAAATTTGGGCAATTGTAACTGGACCAAAGTAGAGTCGAAAATGGGATCATCTTCCAAGTAGAATTCTCAGTTGTCAAGGTTACAAAAACTACAAATAACTTGTTACTGTCCGAATCAAAACACCAGCCCTGATGTGGAATGATAATTACAATGTGATAACATTAGCTCAGTTAACTACTGTAATCAGTCGAATATGCAAAATTATACCGTAAACTTGACCATCGCTGCCAGAATCACATGACGGTCACCTTGTCAGGGCGGATTCTTAGCGTAGTCTGTGCCATTCTGGATCACCCATAATGCCACCCTGTCTCCTTCTACAATAAACTGAGGGCCGCCATGTTCACTTCACCTTCCATTCCTTGCGTTTGCAAACACTATTACTCATGTTTGGACAGGATAAATGATAGTAATTTTTTCAAAGTCAAATGTCTGTGTCCTTGAGTTTGCTAGACAGATGCATGATTGGTACATACTTGATTTCTCGGGTTTTCTTGAAGTATTCTCGTCACACACTCCTGCACTGCTAGATCAGTTGCTTACGCCACGGTTTGTGCAGGGACCTTGCTTACTAGGATGAGGTTTGATACGAGTCACGGCGGATAGTTGCTGGGAGTAAATTTTAGGGTCTATGATTTCATGATTTACTAAGAGTCTGACTACAAACAAAGATAGAAAGCAATTGCATCAAGGTGTCCAAGAAATGAAAAGGCCATTACAGTTCTGCATCTGTTTGTAAATAAGCGGCCAGAAAACAACAACAGGAAAGCATGGTTTGAACGTGTTCATGCAGTGATGTGGAGACTTTAATTGAAATGCTGTGCGCAGGAATCACGGACAAACTTCTGTTTGCTCTGTAGGGTGCTTCTCGGTTACGTCTTCGTGAAAAAAATTGTTATCTATGAATACAGGCAATTTAATATGCTGGAAGTTATCGATGAAAGCTGGATTTTTTGTAATATATCTCCATGATCATAATCAAGAACCTGTCCTTGAACGTCGGCAAGAGTTAAATGCATTGCAGTCCTCTTCAGCAATTTCTTGACAGTACGTTTCACATCGAACATCTTTCCTAATTATGTTTTTATCGAACTCATGCCCCATCGACTAGATGGCCTCTCTATGCCCACATTGGGAGGTCGAGTGTTGCGCTTAAGGGCCAATCAACTCTTGTGTAATGGCTATGAAACTTGTAAAACAAGTTTGTAGTGCAATTTACGAGTTCAATCGGGGTGTAAACATTTGTTTGACGTTGTTTAGCGATCTAGATATTTCTCAGCGCTGAGAACTTGTGCTTCTCTCGAGAAAAAAGTCTTTAACCGTAATTGTAAACATTACAGGACAGTTATATGCTAGTCTTGTAAAATAAGTAATCACTGTACCGTTTGAACAAACAATTTTTCGTGTTAGCACGCCATTCTGGCCGATTGCGGAAGTCACCTAACTGACTATCTTCTATATTCAACCGGGAAAATTTTATTTTACATAGGTTGGAAAGTTACAGAATGAGTTAATCGGCCACAAAGAGTGAATAGGCTACCTGTGAACAGAAGAATTTGATCTGGAAACGAAGAACACTTACCTGTACGCATGTACCCTACACTCAAAAAGAGGCGATCCGCTGACTTGTCTTCGTTTGTACAATCTGACCGAAAGACGTCACCATCTTCATCTGATCGCTGTCTTTAATTAATGTACCGTGTCGTCAACTCTTGACAAACGTGACTCCGACAATACACGGAGAGAGCACATGGTTTATTGTGCAAAGCAAGATTAATATTTAACTTCTTGGCGTGTGCTCCCCGCCCCCGATCTGCAAGTCGCCGCCATAAAGAAATATATGCTCCCTATCCACAACCCAGTCTTGATGAGAAACGAGAATTGAATACTGTTGAGAGTCGCATATGCCTAGTTATACCTTGAACGTCGCTGTCAAGTTGGCAGTGACCCCGTGAGGGCGGATTAAAAGGGTCAAGCCTGTTGCATTCTGGACAATCAACAAAGATACCATCTTATCTTCTTCTTCAAAACAAACCAAGAGCCACCAATATGAGCATCTCTGTTCCTTGTATTTGCAAAATGCAATCATGCCTGGAAAGGGAAAAATAACTGTGACTCTTATAAATCAATGCTGTTTCCTGATGGCGTTTGCCAGACATGCACATGTTCGGGCACATACTTCAACGAGCCGTTTTTTTATCATGCAGCTTTATTTCTATGCAAACGAATTATCTGGTTGAACTTTCATCAGAGAACATAGGATTACAATCACATAAATGTTCAACGTCAGCTTGCTTCCCGACCGCGAGATCTTTGCCGTACTGTTCTCGTCACACACTCCTGTACTGCTTTGGTCGCGTACTCTAATCGGGATGTTGCTTGGACAAGGTTCAATCATTTAGTAAAAGTCTGACTACAAATTAGTATAAGAAGTAGGAATGGCATAGTCGTGCGCCTTTGCAATTATAACCTCTGTGTAATACTGTAAATAAGGCTGGATAGTCAGAAAACACTTGACAGGAAAGGTTGTAGTCAGTAAATTAAATACAAAATTTCAGATTATTTTCCAGAGACAAAAGGTTCCCCTCTTGATCAACTCGTGGGTGATTAGAATATCAAATTATTCATGTGTCGGGAGCGAACAACGTTCACCCCGATAGTGACCAAAATATCTCCCTGTGGAGCATTCGATATCGTTAGGAATGCCATAATCTCTCGTGTCATGACTGTCGTGACACTGGCGCTAGACTAGTACCTGCACGGCCACTCTGTGATGCAACCAGAAAAAAATGTTCTCTGCTTGCATCAAAGAGGTGTGTAGAGTATCTTTTGCCAGCGAGCTACATGTCTACACCCTCTCTTATCACGGAGGTAAAATATGCTCCCATCGAGTGTTTTGACACCGAGGCTTTATTTTTTGTGTATTGGTGATGTAAGTTTTCCTTATGCATGCGTGTGTGGGGTTGTGTATGTGTTTGTGTCTATATATGTGTCGTTGACTCGATTTTTGTGTTAACATGCGACGTACCCTGAAGTACTGCGGAGACCCTTGAAGAAATGCGAAGGAAATTCGAAGCAATAGTTGACAATTTCACATAATTTGCTACTTTTTCTTTGATTTGTACGGTGGTTCCTCGATTATGTCTTCGTACAGATATTCCGTTATCTATTGAATACAGGCAGTTTACGATGGGAATTATCGATGAAATCTGGGCATTTTGTAATCTACCTCCATGACAACAATCAAGAACCTGTCCTTGAACGTTGCAACGCCGTCATCTACAGAAACAAGCAGTCTCTTAGCAGTAAGTTTCATTGAAGAACTTTCCTTATGTGTGTTTTATTGAACCCTTCTCCATCGACTAGATGACAACAGGTCATTAAGAGGTGAATCAACTCTTATAACGGGCGTGAAACTTGTAAAATAAGTTCGTTTGTGCAGCTGAAGCGTTCAATCGGGGTGTAAACATTTCCTTTGTTAGCAATCTAGAATGTTTCATCGCTGAAGAACAACTTATGCCGCCGGGCTTAAAATCTTAACAATCCATAAGCGTTTTTGTAATTATCATTTTATCATGAAATTGTTATATGAGAGTATAAAGTAAGAATCATTGTACCATTGGAAGTAGACTCTCTCACAGCCCCTTCGTTCGCTACGGCAGGGGGCAGAAGCTACGACTGAAAAATGACCTGAGGGCAGCACTGCCCTGAGGGCAGTTCAGAGAGGAGTAAACATGTGCACAATATTCATTGACGTCACAGAGTAACTGTATGTCTGTTCTTAGGGCAGCTCAGATATATTGCTGTCCTCAGGGCAGATTGGCAGATAGGATAGGAAATATATATCTGCCCTGAGGGCAGCTCTGGTATATTGCTGCCCTCAGGGCAGATTGATAGATATACAATTGTGCAATGATGTGTGAGCATAGAAAATGTATATCTGCCCTGAGGGTAGCTCAAATGTATTGCTGCTCTCAGGGCAGATTGGTAGCTCTACACTTTGCAATGATGCAAGGATAGGACATATATGTCTGCCCTGAGGGCAGCTCAGATATATATTGCTGGCCTCAGGGCAGATTGGTAGATATACACTATGCAATACTTTAAGGATGGGAAATATATGCCTGCCCTGAGGGCAGCAATATGTCCGAGCTGCCCTCAGGGCAGACCTTCATTTCCTATCCTTACAGCATTGTATAGTGTCTACCTATCTGCCCTGAGAGCAGCAGTATATCTGAGCTTCCCTCAGGGAAGACATACATTTTCTATCATCATTAAAGTATTGCCTAGTGTATATCTACCGATCTACCCTGAGGGCGACAATATATCAGAGCTGCCCCCAGAGCAGACATACATTTCCTGCCAGTGACGTCATTAGATGTTGTGCACATGTTTCCGCTCTGAACTGCTCTGAGGGCAGTGCTGCCCTCAAGGTCATTTTTCAGTTAGAACTTCTGCCGCAGAGTTCGCTACAAAGTTATGCGCCCTAAACGGTCTTTCTGACAAGCAACTTTTTTCGTGAGCCTATCGTCTATGTATTCAACGTGTAGGATTTTGACTTTGCGCAGGCTGAAAAGTTACAGACAGAGTAAATCGGCCGCAAAGCGTGAATAGGCTACCTGTTAACAATTTAGTCTGGAAACGAAGAACACTCACCTTTTGATGTACCCTATAGTCAAAAAGAGGCGCTTCGCTGACTTCTTTTCGATGGTTCAAGATATTCAGAAAGACGTCACCCTCCTCCGACTACTGTCTTGATGAATGCACCAAGTCATCAACTCTTGGCAGGCATACACATAGGTACTACGAGTTCACCGTATAAAGCAAGTTTAATTTGTGACCTTTGATGGATCATTATTAACAGGAGAGCTGTCATGAAATAAGTGCCTGGCCGGCAAGCTCAGTCGCAAGACAACTGCATTGGCGAAGTATTATTATAGGAAATGTCAGACATTACTCTGTAAATGAGAGTCGACAACACATATATCTATAAAACGCAGTAATGGTCTTCTTTGGGTGCAGTAAATTGGGTCAGCGGTGACTAGGTTAAGGCCAATTAAGACAAACATTAACAGGCAATGAAAAAAAATCACTGTTCTTCTACTGAAGCAAAACAAATCATAAATTTAACCATAAAGTTTCAAGTTTACCCCGACCTTTCAAATTCTCGGCTGACGTACGGGGATCAAACCGCGAAACTTCTCATTAGCCGTAAATGCGCACTGAAAAGTCGAAGTGCTGTTACAGTAGCTTATAACGTTCAACCACAGAGTAATATCAGACAGAGTGGCAACGCTATTGTTTAAGGCGTGAAGCGGTTACGTAAGCAATCCATGTTTGCCTCGCCTCACGAAGCTCTTGGCTCTCTTTTCCGAAGAGTGCCGACCATGCACCCTTCGGTATTTTTCGGATTTTCACCAATTGTTAAGCGAAATTATGTTCGACAAAGCTTGTGTTGTTGTTGTCGTGTGGTGCTGATCGGAATTGATGTGCTGGCGAAAACGGGAGTGTTTTGAGCTTCAGGAAAGTGGGTTTTACCGTTTTAAAAATTCCTCTCATATTTTTATGAATATATAATGAGTGTGTTTGAACCAAATTTGAAAGTCTTTTATCGATACTGTCTGGTTTTACTCGATGGTTTACGGTCAGTCATACCGTCTTTTACACGTGCGCCAAGAAAGGACATGTTTATGAAACTGCTGGCGTGTTATGTTTTGATTGGCGTGAGGCAGTGTTTCTGGCCTGAGAGCTCACAAAGTAACTATGGTTGCTACGCGACTGGCAGTACGATGCCATCTCGTCGTATGTTTCGCATAATCTCGTGTAATTATCAACCACAAACCAAGCCTCCAAAAAGTTAACCACCTTTTAAGCTCATTTTAATATGAAAAGCCAATAGTCTACCGAGACGACCATGGAACAAAAGGCATGCAAGTGTTGCCACTCTGTCTATGATATTACTCTGTGGTTCAACCCTTATAAATTTAACTGAAAGAGGCGATGTTGAACAATGATATTACTCTGTGGTTCAACCCTTATAAATTTAACTGAAAGAGGCGATGTTGAACAAAGTAGAGAAATTTTGCAGTGTGTGCATGCTAGTAAACAGGCGTAGAAGCTATTGACTGTTTCATGAAGGTATTCTTTCTCAGATTTGCAAAACATAAACCTCTGAAATTTAGTTCTCATCCGTTCATGTAACAGGCTGCACTTCATTTCCAAACTATCGCCCCGTCCGCACTACATGGCTTGGTTACAGATTTGCTCCTGTTTGATTGGGGTGCCTGAATAAACACCATCGGCTAGCGAAATTATAATTTAGAAAGTTTTATATAACGTGGTACACAGCTTGAAATAATTTTTTTACTCAAGAAACTCCCAGTAACTCTCTTTCAAAATCAACAAAATTCCAAGTAAGACTTAAATGAACAGCGTGTGCCAAAAGGAATGTATTAGAAACATGGCATGGAAGCAAACATAACAAAAATGTGTTTTATCCGTATTTGTGTTGTACTTGTGTATGCTATATAAACAAACTTGATGCCTCTTATTACATTGATAATGTTTGTGGGTAACAGGTCATTCATCAATGTTGTGTGCTTGTTCAAATTCAGAATGTTCAGCTAGGATATTCGGCCTACAAGCAGTGAGTCATATATAGATATGAACTTACTATGGTATGTCACACTCGTCAAACTTTCAGCAGACGAAATGTAATATATGATATAGACATGTCATGCTCATTGAGCATTCCGCAGAAGCAAAAGTAAATACGTCAAATGCACTTTGGGAGACTGATCATATGCACTCCATTCAGTCTTGATCATCACCTGAGTACAAAGAGTCATTACATATGTAAATAAGCTCATTATTATATGTCACACTCATCAACTTGCAGCAGTATAGCTGCTGTAGCTTGGAAGTTATCAGACTTTAGCATAAATAAATCTATGTGAAACCAATTCTCCCTAGAAATTCAATCGAAAACAAAACATCATCCAGTTTCAAAGTTTGATACATGGTCTTATCGTAGAATTTCATTAAATATGCAAATGGGGTATTAATTAACATGTCATCATAAATACAACTTACACAGGGTATGGTCAATCAATAGCATATGTCCAGTCAAAATCGATGCACCGAATATATTAATATATAGCCATATGTAGTCGTTTTTCATCAAGTCAGTACAGTCAACTCATTTCTAAGAGTTCCCAGGTTAAATACTGATGAATGAATGCTTACAGTAAATAAACCCAGAGATATGTTTTGGAGGGTCGTCTGTCATTGCAACGAAAACATTTTCTACAGTGAATTTAAGGTGGCGTTGCACTTAACCTACATCCTTTTTTCAAAGCAATATTTCTTATCAAAGATGACATGAAACCCCCTCTTGTTATATAAAATATTCCAAAAGCAGAAAATCTCAAGTTTAGTATTCTACTAAAAGAATGAAGGGCTTGTATATTTGAGGGAGAAAAGCTCACTTTTGGTATTAATGATAAAATTAATCAAAGTGAAAAACTTTATGCTACTTTATTAAATTTAATATCTCATTTGCAACAAGAGAATACGTAGGGGGAAATTTGTTAGATATTTATTCTCATTATTAAATGGCACGAGTTGAAAGGCTGACATTAAAAATGTGATCAGAAATCATGGTGAGTAAATCAAAATGAGTCTTTTTCAAAATGAAAGAACTTTATTGCAAAAAATGTCATTTTTGTTACATGGTATTTAAAGAAAATAATGTGAAATTTTTACATTGTAGAATTTTAATTATAGAAAACTGAATTAATCTGTAAAAAACAAGTATTTTTGAGTATAATACGCTTTACTTTGTGCAATCAGAATGTTGTATCATAAATGCTGGCAAAAAAGTAGGATGTGCTGACAAAAATAGAAAATGTTGTTTTGTGGTAGGCGGCTTGTCACACAGAGAGAGTAAGGGAAAAAAAGATTTGTCAGCTTACAAATTTCAATACATTGGCGACAATTCTTTTCTTTTCTATTTGTTGAAAAGATGTTTTTTTAAGTCGTTACAAGATCAAATTAATCTTTTTTCACCTTCGCCTGCCTTCGATACCCTTATTCTCCACTCCCTCTCAGCAATCAAATATTTCTCCCCTGATAAAAATCTGCTTCTCATAAAACTTTCAACTAGACCTGAGTGTGATCCATATAAAGCAGCAGTCTTAAAAAATTCGCGCTCTCAAGATTGATATAGAGCCTATTTACAGAAATTCATTAAATATGCAAATAAGCTTTACATCTGAAAGCCACGCCCACCAAACTTTTAGCACGCAGGTGTAATGATATCACACAAAAAAGTCATAAAAAGATTCATATTGCTTATGTCAACATAATCTGAAAAAAGTAATAGTAATACCATTCCAAGGAACCTTCGTGCCAAAATCAAAGAGAGAGTAATTAGTTCATGTAAAACGTGTCTTTACATATAAAATAACAGACAAACAGTCATGAAAACTATTACAATATTAATTTCAACTATTACTTAAATGTATAACAACATATGTTAGGGCCCCCGAAACTCAATTTCAAATTTATTGGTTTTATATATTTTTGACTTTCATTGTTATCCTTACAGGCTACAGATGTCTTAGAACTATGGACGACGGTGTATTCTGAGTGATCGAGCGAGCCTCAAGCTAGACCGGCACTTCTGTTCCTTCGTTTATCATTTTATAATTTCTGTTTTACGTGTATTTGATATGGATGTATTCGAACCGAGGACTTAACAATAAACTCGGGTACCTGTGGTTTGTGCTTTGACAGGAAATCAACATGGGTGCAATTTAAACCATACGTATATGACTCCCAAGGTACTAAAGGTGTAAACCGGCAGGCATTATTTTGACATGGTATTTCTCAGATACGTTGCCAATAGTATCATCAATATACTAAGTTCAAATCGTTAGTTTGCTGCGGTTTTTCCTCGTTGTCCATTATATAGAGTGAAATTGCACACAAGTGCATGCGTAGGCTATCTCAACTGTATTTTATTCTTTAAATTAAATGATCGAAGCGTTAATTGTGTCCAAGTTCTGTCATCTCGTGTTGGAGTAGCTGGGATGTTTTTTATTAGCGGGAAGTTACACACTCTCCACAAAAATACACCGATGCGGAAGATAAAAATGCACCCTGCAATAACAATCAGGACGAACGAATAGATGCACGTGGTCGCTGTCAGGTCCCAGTTCTCGTACAGACTGCCCGCTAGAGCCCAGATGACGACAGGCCAGATGGTTAGAGTGAAGCGGAACCATCGGTCCAGGACAAGGACCTCCAGCATTGCCCACAGGACGACTTCGAACGCTAGCACTGACAGGCAGATAATGCCCGTGGTCTCTTGGCTAAGACCAACCCAGTAAACCAAGGTTGAACCGAGGTTGAGTAAAGCCGCAATGGTGCACCAGGTGGCGTAGATCGCAAGACCGTTGTGGATCAAGATTCGGATGCACCAGACGTCAAGTTTCTGGGATGACATCATCCTCGGCAGGTACTGGTATAGGTTGGCGTGCGAAGCTCCTATGCAGATGTACAGCGTAAAGCAGATCAGACAGAGGGCGAGGGTACTTGCTGGGACGTACTGGCGATCCCACAGAAGCAACCATGCAACGTTAAGGCCAAAGTTGATAGAGAGACAGATGTAGAAGGGGAAAGACAGCACCTTTGGACGAACATAGACGTAATCGCTTTTATTTTTGCGACAAAGCGTTGTCCAGGTGTAGAGAATAGCTAGTATCAACCAAATGTATATGACGCTCCATATGCTAAACGTCCAGCCGGCCGGGGTCAATATGAAATAGTATTTGTCTGCGAGGTCTCCAGTGCTGTTCAAGAAGATGACTCCTGGGAAAGACAGAAGACAGAAATTGAGAAGTTGTCTTTATGAAATGGAATTTCGTGTTCTACACCGAAATCATGCCAAAATGACCTTATTAAATTTGTCAAGACAGTGCATGCTGTGTATGAGGAATATCTAAATCTGACAATTGTACAGTCCGTACGTATACTACAATTGAAATCATTGGTCAACAACATTTCATCTTGTGCACATCGCAATTTATGGTTGGGCTATATGTTTCAACATATTCCTAGAGAAGAAATGCGTGTTTTTTCTAGAGGAATGAAAACTATGAAAATATTATCAGAAGTTGTAGCTTTTGTCCCTATAAATATTTTCGTGCCAATACACTGTGAAACAGGTACCAGGTAACATGAGTGCCCGTTCAAGAATCAAACGAGAAACCTCTTGTTTTCTCCTCCATAATTTACACTTTACGACAATCTGCAAGCATGCGAATGTCTTTAGGTACATTGTACAAAATTTGCAAACAAACATTTGTAGGCAGAAAAGCTATGCGTAAAGTTTTACTCAATCACTATTTAAATCTTTCCTGAAAAGAACCTAAGCGCGTGGCAAACAATTGTAAACATGGTTAACGGAATGATACAAACAATCGCCAGAGGGCGCAAAACCAAGAGTAAATCATAAAGTACAAATGAAAAGAATGCCAAAGAAATTTGTCCCACCTGGATTTATGGCAGCCAGCGCGTTGAAGGCGACGGTTGTCGCAAACGCCAGCGTCGTTAAGACTATGGCTACAATTATCCACCACTGATGCTCTGCCATTTTCAGCGTTTTTCTGATGTACCTGCCAAGAAGTATAAATTTTGTAGATGAGAATTCGTACTCATGTTCAAAATATTGGTACGGCTACTTCAGTGAACTTTGTCTCTACGTAGTGTTTGTTGTTGAAGTTTAGCGAATTTGGACAATTGTAAATGGGCCAAAGTAGAGTAGAATTCTCAGTTGTGAAGATTACGAAAACGATAAATAATTTTTGACTTTCCGAAGCAAAACAGCTCAGCCTTGATGCGAAATGATAATTACAATGCGGTCACATAATACTGTTATCAGTAGAATATGCAGAATTATACCTTGACCAAGGACTCTGTCACAGCCCCTCGTCCGCTACGTAGCTCTTTCCTCAACCATATGGTGATGCGCCCTCAACGGTCTTTCTAGCAAGCAACGCTCACTGAGCCTGCCGGGCTATAGCGCGGCTTCGCCGGCTCGCTGAGCCGAGCTTCGCTCGGCTCACCTTCTGAGGGCGGTATTATGGTCAGAGCTGAAGCAGGCGAGGGCTGTGAGAGAGTCTAACCTTGACCATGCCAGAGTGACGGTCACCCTGTCAGGGCGGATTCTGGGCGTAGTCTATGTCATTCTGGATCACCCATAATGCCACCCTGTCTCCTGTTAGTTACAACAAACTAAGAGCCGCCACATTCACTTCCATTCACTGCATTTGCAAACACTGTTACTAATGTTTGGGCAAATAAATGATTAGGACTTTTGCAAAGTCTAGTGCGTGTCTGTGTCCTTGAGTTTGCTAGACAGGTGCATGGTCGGTTAATACTTGATCTCTCCAGTTTCTTGTAAGTATTTTCGTCACACACTCCTGCACTGCCAGATCACTCGCTCATTCCACGATTTATGGAGGGGCCGTGCTTTTAGTACTCTTACAAGAGTATTGACAGCTAGTTGCTGGGTGTAGTTTTTAGGGTCTATGATTTAATGATTTACTAAGAGTCTGACGATAAACAAGTATAGAAAGCGATTGCATCATAACTGCAAGGAGTCGAAGAAATGAAAAGGACATTATAGTCCTGGATCTGTGTGTAAATAAGCGGGTCAGAAATCACGCAACAGGAAAGTATGTATTAAATGGGCAGGAATCACAAGCAAACTTGTATTTGCACTGTAGGGTGCTTCCCGATTACGTCAAAAAACGTGTCATTTATTAATATAAATACAGGCAGTTTAATAAGTCAGGAGTTATCGATGGAAGCCGGCTTTTGTAATCTATCTCCATGACCACAATCAAGAACCTGCCCTTGAACGTTGCAGTGCCGTCCTCTACAGAATAGGCAATTTCTTGGCAGCAAGTTTCACATCGAAGAGCTTTCCCAATGTATGTTTTTTATGAAACTCGCACCCCATCGACTAGATGCCCTCTCTATGCCCACATAGTACAGCGAGGTCGAGTGCCAATCAACACTTGTGTAATGGCCATGAAACTTGTAAAACAAGTTCGTACGTGCAATGTACCAGTTCAATCGGGGTGTAAACATTTGTTCAATCGTTGTTTAGCAATCTACATATTTCTCAGCGCTGAAGAACTTGCGATTCTCCCGAGGGAAAAAATCTTTAACCGTAATTGTGAAAATTACAGGACAGTTATCTGCTAGTGTTGTAAAATAATTAATCACTGTACCGTTTGAACAACAAAACTTTTCGTGTTCCTCTCGTCAAACATGAAAATACTCACAGAAATAGAACGACACCGGCTTTTTACTTTGATACATTTTCACTGACTATAGAAATGAGCTTAGCTTCCCTATCATAACTTTAACTTCTACACTTTTGTTTCAACAACGCTTAGTTCTGTTTTGTAAACTGCTTTGGTTTCTAGAACGCCGTTCGGACCGACTTCTGAAGTCAGCCTGGTCTCTATCTTCTATCACAGTCGTTTGGAGAGCTATTCAGCGCTGGGACTATTCGCCCCATAGACGAGTGTGCAGAAGCGTTTCTCGCTTCTGCACACTCGTCTATGGGGCGAATAGACCCAGCGCTGAATAGCTCTCCAAACGACTGTGCTTCTATATTCAACCGGGAACATTTTAAAATTACGTAGGTTGAAAAGTTACAGACTGAAGTAAATCGGCCACAAAGAGTGAATAGGCTACCTGTGAACAGAACAATTTGATCTTGAAACGAAGAACGCTCACCTGTACGCATGTACCCTACACTCAAAGAGAGGCGATCCGCTGACTTGTCTTCGCTTGTACAATCTGACCGAAAGACGTCACCACCTTCGTCTGATTGCAGTCTTGAATAACTGTACCGTGTCGGCCAACTCTTGGCAAACGTGACCCCAACAGTACATCGTGGTAGCACGTGTTTATTGTGTAAAGCAAGCTTAATATTTAACTTTTAGTGAAATATTTGTTCGGATTCAATAAGGGGTTGGTCATGAAACAAGAGCGTGACGAACAATGTCTCCCACACAACACCGTTACTCGAACGCCACTCGCCTATCTGTATCTGCGATAGAGTAACCGAGTCACAAGACAACCTCAAACACTTTCGCCACTACGAGTCATATTGTATGATTGGAAATGCCAGACAAATCTCTTAAACTGGAAGTCGATATATATCGTTGGTAGTAATGTTTTTCTCATGGTGCGGTTATTTCATGGATTTGGGTTAGTGGACTAAGGACAATTACCACAATAAAACCGTCAGTCGACCAATAACAACAACACGACCTTCGCTCTGCTAAAGAAAAACAAGTCATATATAAAATAATTGAAGTTTCAAGTTCGTCCCGACCTTTCAGAAATATGTCTGACACACAGCTAGGAAACAGAACGTCAAACCCCGGCCACAAACCTCATAACTATAAAATTCACACTAAGCTCTCCACAGGTCATGTAGCCGACAGTGTTGAAAACTCAGTTACTTACAGCAACATGTAAATAAAGCGACGTGGGACCCAGTAGTGAATTTTTGAATTGTGAGCATGCTTGCAGATAGACGTGTAAGTAATGTACGTTTGAAGAAGGCGATCTTTCTAATATTTACTTCAGTAGTTATCCTTTCTTGTAACATGCTGCACTATATTACCAATGTACTTTTTTTATTCGGAATACTTTCTTTTTAGGAAGACTGTGTGTAGAATTAAAGTATGAAGTTCACGTATGTATGTCGTGTCCACGGTTGCCAGTAAATAGTGGTACTCTAACAAAGATTCTTTTCTTTTCTGAAGGAAATGGCGTCCCGTTTGTGATGGTCAAGCTTGAAAAACCTGGCAGATTTTAGCCGTCTGTGCCTGGAAGTTATAGCGAATCTGCTGGTTTTGAGAAATTTGACCGAATATGATTTTTACATGATAAAATACTAGTATCTTCGACAAAACTAAAATTTGGATGGAAGTGTGGAAGATACTTGCGGCCTCCCTCTCGCTACGATTTGGAAAATTGCCCCTCCCGTTAACTACTTTTCCCTGGGCCTCTCCCAGTTGTCTACTGCCAAACTTGCTCGAAGATCTCTCTCACCACAAAAACATCCAAATTGCCCTTTCCCAGCCCCACAGAAATCGCCATTGCCATCTCCTTTGTGACATGTTCTCCCCGCTTCCGATCTACAAGTCGCCACAAAGAAATACATGCCCCCTATCCAATGCCCACAGTGCCACTTGTAGTTTTTTCGTGTTGTCTGCCGAGCAAATATGGAATTCCACCACCCACTAATACAAGTTAAAACCGTCCGTTTCTCGTCGCCTGCAAACAAAAGGCTCGCGAACACCTTTTCTAACAACACAGCTATGTTGGCTGCCTCGGAAGTATCTTCAAAAAGTGTTGAATGATTTGAAACTCTACAAAGGGTTAAAGACAAATTTCAACTTATTTCAAATGCAAAGTCGCGCCATCTCTCATTGGCTTTAAAGAGTTACGACAGGACGCTCATCTAAGTTACAATAATACAGTAAAAACTGAACATCCGATCAAGAATTCTATGCTTCAGTGGTGTTCAGACTTCCAAGGTTGTTTTTTAATGTCTGGCTTTTAGGAGATTTGTAATATCAGCAATAGCAGAACTTGTAAAACCAACGTCGTTTAGTCATTTAACATGTAATTTTTACCTTCAACTGTTAGCTAGAAAGGGTGAAATCAAATAAAACGCATCGGTTTGTATGTAGTTTATTGATAGTGAAATAAAGCACAACAAAACAAATAACAAATCTGATTCAACGGCTGCAATAAATTCTTATAGCTACTGCTCACGCCATTCCTCTAACCGTTGTGTCTATCTAAATGGGAATTCAAACGCTGTGGAACGCTTGTGAAAGTTTGCTTCACTTTGTTTTTAAAAAATGCAGATCAATTATTGAAAAAGCAAAAACAAAACAGTACTTCACACGTTGCATTATCATATGTAGGGTAATCTTCATTAAATTTTGCCTCGCTGTAAGGCTTTTTCAGCTTTATTCCAGCTTTATTGATTATTTATCAGTGGGATGTGTTTTTTCCCTATGATAGGTTTTCTGTAACTTCTCACTATGACAAGAATGACTCTCACGATGAAGAGGACTATTATGATTACAGTGAGAACCAGAGCAAACATCGATGAAGGGAGGGCCTTATTCCAGTTGCCGGTAAGTACACCGATCAGGGCCCATATCAGAACGGGGTACACGGTCAGTGTGTAACGAACGTACACGTCGATCAAGAAATTCTCCAAGATGAACCAGGTGATGACAAGTACAGAAAGAATTGACAGGGACGCGATGCAGGCAGTTTCCATGGACAAGTTCGCGATGTAGACCAGGACCATCGTCAGGTTCAAGAGCGTTGCTACCGTGACCCACGTCGCATAGGTTGTGAGACCGTTATGAACCAGTATTCTCACGGCCAAGATGTCTGCTTCCAGTCCAGAGCGCCTCATCTCAGACAACTTCTCGTACAGTCTTCGATGTGAGGTGTAGAGGCAGAAATAAACTGTGAGCGCCATCATGAATATGAAAGCGACCGCATACGTCAGCAGTTCGCGATCCCAGAGGATAAGCCAGCCCACGTTGCAGGCCATGTTGATGATGAAAACAGCGAAAAAGGCCGACGTCAATACAAGTGGATACTCGTGCACGCGTCCAGATTTGGTCAGGCGACATACTGAGTTTGTACTTTGACAGTATATCAACATTGCGGCAAGCCATATGTATATGACTCCCCAGATACTGAAGGTGTAACCGGCAGGTGTGATGTTGACGTGATACTTCTCGGATACGTTGCCAATAGTGTTCTCAAATATACCTGAGAATGAACAACAGAACGAGAAAGAATCGTATCACACTTTGTGATCAATGCAAAGTGTTATTCGGTAGGATTTGTGCCTGCTCTTCTATTATTTAGAACGAAATCGCGCAACTGGACTAGATGCAGTATGGTGGATATGTGTGGGCAAGAAGATTCGGTGAATTTCAGTCCCCGAGATGTAGACGAATTCTAAACGGTAAATTATAGACTTGGTTAAATTCATCCAGTTTCGAACAAGCCAATTTATTGGAAGTTGACGAGGAACCTGTAAAATTCACCGCATTTCAACAGGTGTGCATGATAGAACTTATTTAATGACATACCTTTGCCAACTCCGGCCAGATAGTTAAACACCAGGGTGACGACGAACGCCAAGAGTGAAAAGACACTGAGGAAGGTCAAGCATGGTTTGTGTTTCGTCATATTTTGCTTGAGATGCTGAAAAACAGAAAATCGATTTTTTTCCCGATTGATTTAAATGCTATGGCGTGCGTGCTTTATACATTTGCTGTTTGCATGCTAAATAGCTTGTGTTGTGAGGTTGATCTCAGATGTTAGAGCGCCCGCAACAAGATCACTAATGGGCCAACCATTATGGTTCGATTTGAAAAGGATATGATAGATTTTCAAATTAGCAAGCTCCTTCACTTTGTGCAGGCGCTTTGAACTCAAATATCTGAAGTAATATCCTGAACAAAGAATTACGAAACCAACTCATCAAATACAAGTTTTTCAATCGACCTAACATGAATGTCGAGTCGTAGATCATTTGACCTCGAATTTCCCCTCATAGGACAGCGTCTCTTTCGATACATATCTCGTCCAATTCACTGATAGATAGATTATCTTTGAACACAAAAATGGCCATGTTCCTTGCTAAAAACGAGTGCAGGATAACGAGTGCAGGATGTTAGAAGGTGAACCATTGGTTATGTCTCACTGAGTCAGATCTCGAGAAGGGTGTATAGCTTTTATGAAATGCCAAGGCATTACATCGCGTTGCGATTGACTACAGAATGGTATGAAATGAAAAATCCCACTCTCTAAATTGGGATAATAAAATCTTAAACAAAGCTGGAAAGTTTATCGATACAAGGGAATCGACTTCGTCCATCTCTCGTAATAAAGGACAAGGAAACAAGAAAATCCATGCTTACCGTCTGTCCCTCAGAAAGGAAACACTTGCGAAGTTCTAGCAGAGGTAAACTTAGTTCTCCGCTCTCCGTTTACAGAAGTGACGTAACCAATTCCGTGCCTGCTGATGACAGCACTGCGCTGCCTACATCATGTGATCGTAAATGTTCATGGTTGAGGGGCGGAACCAGCTTCAGCTGTGTATTTATTCGCGAATTTTTTTCTTCCAAGACAGGTCTGTTTTTTCCTTGAAAATTTGTTATTTGCAGTCGGACACTGAAGTGTAAGGGTATAATAGAGCAAAATAATTCGAAGACCCACGGCATAACTCTCGCAATTATAGGGAAATGTCACTGTATGCATTTTCAGTTATAATTCCGCGCATAAAAGCTATTCATTGAACCCTCAAATCAAAGGCGGACACAACAACGAGATAAAGAGTAGTGATATAGCTCTATAACATCACGGAAATGTGGATGGACGGGTGAAGCTGGGAACATATTCCTTGAACGAGGCCGATGAAATGATTGCATTCTCAGTTATGCAATACAAGTTCAAGTGTAGCCCCTACGTTCTATTTTCTAAACACAAAACATACACTGTAAGCAATGTTGAAACGGGCTTTGTGTCACATACTGATGAGTGGCGGGCTGCGTATCGAGTAGTTGAGGGAATGAGCAAGTGAAAGTCAGGAAGGGTGACCGGCTAATGCAGGGATTTATTGTGCGTGGTTTACCGCTTTCACAAAGAGTTTCATACATCAATCAACAAAGCAGAAAGCTATGCACAGTGTGAATTTCACCATGAAAAAAGAGGTCTTGCCAAGTCTGACAATTCGCATTAAACACGACACAGAGTTTGCTTGTTATAAGTTTTGAACACTTTGACATTTTGGACACATCTGTGCTAAAGACTGACCGAGGATTGCGGATGTTCAGTATTCAGTATGATGTTGCGTCATCACGTGATGTTGCGTCATCACGTAAGGCTGCGTTCACAAACATCTCTCGAAGCAGAAGGGAAATCAAGGAAATTTTCTCTGATTTTTTGCAGGTACCCCGCCAACAATCCTCCCTAAAACATTCAAGTACCCCGTCCTAACTGATAATAATAATTTTTGAATTCCCTCTTCTGGTTAGTAAAACAACAAAAAAAAACTTGTCACTCGAAACCACATGACTTCCCTCACCCACCGAAAAAAACTGTACATAAAGCGTGCAAAGTCCATCGCTATAGCCACAGAGTATGATAGACTGTTTTATGATACTCTTTGCTATAGCATGGTATTTGAATGTATGTTTTCCTAAAACATTTTGAATTGACAGTAAAGAGGGGGCTATCGGGAGGGTGGCAGGGGGTACCACCTCCCTGAGCGAGAAAACATTTGAAAAATTATCATATTTTGAGCTATGAAAAGCTGAGAAAGACAACTTCCTTTGGTGCGGGGTGACGGTCGTGGCCATAGAGCTACAGTCCATGATTACCGGATTTTCCAATAAGACGAAACCAGCACATGTAGAATCAGCGGAATCTTACTTAAAGCACTCCCTAAGTAATTCCTTCACTGGAAGATCCGTCGCTCGAGGGCGCTCTGTGCCCTCCCTCCTCTTTATTATATTTAAGAGGAGGGGAGCGTAGGGAGCGTCCTCGAGCGACGGATCTTTCAGTCCAAGTAATTCCCAGCCACTCCTATAACTTCCAATTTAATTTTTCGAGTCCGCCCCAAGGTGTGTATAATTGTGACGCAGACAAAAGCATAAACGTATACCACGTGCCGTTTCTTATTTAATTATGTCAGAATACAGGATACCCTGGAGGCGGAGGAGGAGGGGGGGGAAGACGAGGTAGAAATGATGAAACAGTGAATTTAATAATTTGCAGCCCGACAACCACTTTCATCTGTTTTGTCAATCCTTTTTCTGGCTTGTCGCTCGATGGGGTTTGGTAACTCTACTTGAGTAAGAAAAATTTTCATCGTCTTCAAGTGTAGTTTTCCGAAAAATAGATTTTTTTTTATTTTTTCCCCCATAGAGTTCATGGCGGCCATTTTGAACTTCAAATATCGGTGAATGTTTAGTATTTTGTTTCTCTTGTACTTAACTTTGCACGGGAAACACCTCAGATTTTCATTCTTGATTTGGTACAGAGAATGATTTAATGTTTTCTTGGGTGAAGTTTGAACCAAAGTTGATGTCGTTCTCTTTCGAGGCGCATACTGCATTGATCCTTTGGGCGCCAAAATCAATTTTGTTGCCTTTAAAAAGTATACCCTAGTCAATTTTTTTCAGATTTTTGCCAAAATTTTGATAAAAAGCTTTAGCCAATGAAATGTGATGTCCATTCGGTCAAAAATTATCATTAGAATCACGGAAAAATTGATAAAAATTGGTGAAATGTTGCACTAAAATTTTGGTGGGAAAAATTATAGCACTCTCAGAGTTAAGAAATAGGGAGCTGGGCGACACTAATAAACGCTTTTAAGAGCAAGCCTTGAGTGTTAGCACACATTTGTATGTACAGTGGATAGAGTGTCTGGCTCTATTGTGTTGACGGCGGAGCAATTTACATCAAAACAAAGTTTATAAAACTGCTAGTCGTTCTCTTTCGAGGCGCATACTACATTGATCCTTTGAGCGCCAAAGTCAATTTTGTTGCCTTTGAAAAGGATACCCTAGTCAGCTGCAGGCCAGAAAAAGGATTGACAACTTTTTGAGCACGAACGAGTAGCAGATGAGTGGTACGACAATGTCAATTAACTTAATGAAAAATATTCAATCAACGCTAAATGGAGGTAAACATAAAGCACTATTGTTTTCCTATCATGATAGCATTAACAGTCAATAACTATTTCTCTTGACAATCACGCCCGTGGACAATATAAGCAGACATAGAGTACGGAGATCGAGAAGATTGTATAATAAAGCATTTTTTAATGAAAAAACATCGAATCGAATGTTTTGCATCAAATGTAAACATTTACAAATCTAAAAACACGTTCATGCTGCGTCTCAAAAAGGACAATCTAATGACTAGACTCTCAGATAAAGTTGCATTGCCATTTCATATTTCAGAGCTTGCATCTCACCATAGCCACGTCAGAGGCCGAATCAAAGTTGACCTAGTATGATTCCACAGTTGTGAGAAAACTTTGAAATAATGCATTTTACGTCATCTTTTTTCTCGCTAGTTTCTGATACTTTTTTCTGTCAGTTCTATTACAGTACAAAACTCGGCTGCTCAGCCCCGGTTTTTGTGAGAACGATATTTACATTGACTTTGTAAGAGATAACAATACACTGCTAAAACTGAACAAAATCGGGATATTTTGTTGGGAAACCTCACTACAAAATTCCCATTTCTCGGAAAGTTAAGGTAGCCACAAGATTTGGCTGTCAAGGGTTTAGTCCAGCTTGACGTGACTTTTTTAAATCAATAGTTTTGTGTCCGTTGACTGTGCTGACAATGGCTGAGTTATACTTCTGTAGACAACCAGTACGATGCGGACGATGAAGAGGATGGCAACCAGAACAGTCATGACAACCGTCACAATGGATGACGTCAGTTCCGGGTTGTAGTTGCCGGCCAGGATGCCGGCCAGAGCCCAAAGGAGCGTCGGGTAGTTGGTCAGCGTGTAGCGAGCGTACTTCTCGATGACGAAGTTTTCAACGATGAACCAGGCGATGATGGCCACGGTGATAATGGTCAGGCAGATAACGCAGGCGGTCTCCATCTCTGCACCGACCCAGTAGACGAGAACCGTGCAGAGGTTAAGGAACGTGGCTACCACCACCCAGCTGGCGTAGATGGCTACACCGTTGTGGACGAGCACTCGGATAGCGTTGATGTCGTCCTGCTGGTCGTTCTGTCTGAGGGCCTCCAGATTGTTATAGAGTTCTTTGTGTGATGTGGCGAGGCAGACAATCAAGCTGACGAGCATGAGTGCGCACATCGCTGATGAATATTGGAGCAACTCGCGGTCCCAGAGCAGTAACCAAGAGATGTTGGTGAAGAGCACCAAGATGAAGACAGCGTAGAAAGTTGCAGTCAGCACCTGTGGGTACAGGTACACGGGGCCGGTCTTGTTGGTTCTGCACAGTGTAGTCTGGCAGTAGATCAGCATTGCCATTAACCAGGTGTAGATGACGCCCCATATGCTAAAGGTGTAACCAGCCGGCGTCATGTTCACATAATACTTATCAGATACCGCGGCCGTTGGCTGGGTGAAGATACCTATGGGGAATGGAGGAAACAAATAAATAAATAAATACATAAATGGTAAATACATAAAAACATACATACATACATACATACATACATACATACATACATACATACATACATACATACATACATACATACATACATACATACATACATACATACATAGATACATACATAAACTCAAACAAAATTTGTATATCCGTGCCAGATGTTCGACACTACCTCTTATCAACAGGTTGTAAGGCCATATACCTAGGGCAAATTCTTACTTATTGATTATTGATTCATTTTAAATGCATCATCGTACTTTTTGGATTTATCAGTAGAAGCCGACTTGAGTTTATCCAACTCTGTCCAGGTCAATGGCACCAGCTGAAGAGCACACAAAATGACAATCATGAGAGAGTATGAAAATTGTGAATTCCTTGCTACAGTTTATCAAATTGTGAAAAATGCCGTCAATGACACTGGGCTCACATTTGTTTTGATGTGGCATACCAGAGGAGTGTACTTAACTAAGTTTACATGCCCTGTGAACATCCATACCAAGTTTCAAAGCAATCGGATGAGCGATTTCAGACAAAATGATTTTTTGACCAAAAATGGGAAAAGTTGCCCAAAAAAAAAAATATGAAAATTTCACCAGTTTGTCAAATTGTGAAAATGCCGTAATGACACTGGGCTCACATTTGTTTTGATGTGGCATACCAGAGGAGTGTACTTAACTAAGTTTACATGCCCTGTGAACATCCATACCAAGTTTCAAAGCAATCGGATGAGCGATTTCAGACAAAATGATTTTTTGACCAAAAATGGGGAAAGGTGCCCTAAAAATAAAATATGAAAATTTCACCACAAGTTGAAGACTCTCAGCTAAGTATGCCTCTAGGTACATGCTTACCAAGTTTTCGATGCAATCAGAATACTTAATTTTGAGAAAATGATTTTCTGACTAAAAATGAAAAAATTGCCTCAAAAACACTATTGCGAAAATTTCACCACAAGTTTAACATACATGACAGAAGACAACCCTCAGACCAAGAGTATCAAGTTTCATAGCAATCCAACAAATACTTTGGGAGAAAAATGATTTTAGACCAAAAATGTGAAAAATTGCCCAAGAAATACAGATATGAAAATTTCACAATTTGAACAAATTTGACAGAGGCCAACCCTAGGATCATTCATACCAAATTCCAAGGCGATGGAATGAGTGCTTTCAGAGAAGATTTTTGGACAAAAAAGGGAAAAATTGCCCAAAAAATACAACTTTCAAAATTTCACCACAACTTGAACAAATTTAACTAATATCACTATAAAGAACCTGCATACCAAGTTTCAACCAAATCTGGTCAGTGGTTACAGAGTTTTAGCAATTTGCAGGATTTTTCTTGTTTTACCTCATTTGCATATTTTTGACACTGACATGTTCATTTAAACAAATTCACATCTCCACCCTTGGGTGCACCTGAACACCAAATACTAAGATGGTAGGTCCTGTGGTTTAGGAGTTTTTGATGCGGACGGACATACATCCGCACATACTATCATACATACATACTACCAGACATACAGACGCCGATGACCCACCATATAAGCTCTCTTTGGTATATACCTATCTATAGCAAATGTGAGCTAGAAACTGAGCACAGTGACCTATCGAAAAAAAAAAAATATTTATTTCAAACGTACAAGACATATTCGCCTTAGATGCTACTTATAAATGTCTTACAAAATTGACAATACTGGAAGGTTAAAATATTCCCTCAAATAAACGTGTTAATCTCAGAAATTTTGGGTGTAATAATAGCAAATTTGGTAAAATATAAATGATCTTCCATTTAGTCACACATTTTTTCATTTATGTCCAAAGTTTTACATTTGTGTTATTGTACGATGATATGTAAAAATTCCATTCACTGCATTAATTTAAAATGAATGGTTTTATATATTGATTTTCAGTGATTTTCGAGAAAACAGTGACTTTTCATCATCAAGACATGACTCTGGGACTGTGGAAAACGGACGAATTACTGTCCCATTAGTAATGGCTACCATTGGATATATTTCCCATCAGTTTCGTTCGGTTCGTAGAAACAAAATTTCTTGTTCTATGCCAAAATTGCGTCGAAATGCCCGGCGCTCAAGACATCAACGCAGTTTATATAGGTGAAATGTCGAAAGTTTTTGTATAAACCGAATTCAAGTCCGGACAACAACATCAATACATGTGAACAATGTATCATCTTTAGAAGGCTAACACTATGCATTCAACAAATCTTTAGAGAGAAGAGCAAGGAAATATAATTGTATGCTGTCACTAAGTTAATGAAAATATTATAATCAGCCACAGCTATTGTTCTTTTAACGGATTTTGTGACGTAACTATGCAAACAGGGAAATCTTTCCATCATTCGATTAAGCAATAAATGTGTTAACTATAAAATTTAATTCACAATAATAATGATGACTGTAGAAATATTATTATGACTATTTATCTATACACACAGGACAGACGGACAGATATAACGATTTGGTATTTCATTATATGGGAATGACGTGAATATAAGAGGAGTGAGTGAAGAGTTGTCATACCTATTCCAATAACAGCTTGGTAGTTGAGAAACAGCGCAACTAGGTACACCACCAGCGAGGCAATAATAAGTATCATCAGGGGTATCCTTAAGCCAGCCATTTTTTTGTTTCTGTTGGAAGTGGTCGCGGTATCTGTGGAATAAATTGAACAGACAAATGTATCGGTTTTCTGTATGGTATGATTTGAAATTTCTTGCACATTAAGCTTATGGACACTTCTATAATAGGCTTATAAGTTTTTTCAATCATAGTGTAAATGGCTGTTCACAGTTGTTACTCAGTACGTTTGTAATATGAATAAATTACCCGTCCTGAGACCTTGATCTTGGACAATAATGTCTCAGGCTAATGCCACCATCGGACAAGACGTAGCACATACGGCAACCTGGATATTCGTGATAACACATCACGTGGACGCGCATGACTCACCATCATTGCGCAACAACATTCGACGGAAAACTCAGTCATGCAAATACCTAGTTTGGATGAACCATTAACACTTAGTTCCGTATGGAACGAATATAGACAGGCAGAATCATAAAGAGGTCAAGGTTTTAATATTGAGCGGTTTAATTTCATGCGTCCATAAAAACTTTGATTCCGCGCGCTCTAAATTCTCCTGAAATTCCCGCTATCCATTTGTAAGAAAATGCGTTTACAAAATATTTTTCTCTGGAAACGACAATGCCGTTTAATTACTATTTTCAAACTAAAATTATAAAACACGACAAAAATGCGCCTAGAAACATTAACTTTTGCTCAAACTTTTCAGTAAAACTATAACCAATTCTTCTCACTGTAAAGAACAAAAATCAAAGGTCGCCGTACAAAGTTGAGATAAGATATCATAAACAAAATGGCCTTGAATTCACCGATGACCGATATAGCCTGTGTTTACGCCATAAGGAAATTTAACTTTTGGTAAACACAAAAAGTTCGTTTGCAGCACAGGCCTCAAATATGAACGGTAATGAAATCAGAACGGTAAAATTTTGTAAGGCTTTAGATGACAAAATGTTCCCATGATGTTCGCTAAGCCGATAGGTTGAAGGTATGTGCATCTAAAACGAGTGTCAGAAAAGACATGTTCACAAGGTGTGTGGTGTTGACTGTTGATAAGGGCTGGTTAGAAGATTTCACTGTGCCAATTCTATAAATGAGCCGTTTGCACGCTACACAGATATGGCGATGGGCGGTACCTCTGTATATAACGGATAGAATACAATATGAACACTAGCTTCATAGCTGTGTGACTAGAACAAGCATTCAAAGTAATGTTGATGTCCAAAGACCTAAGTTTTATGTTATTTTTAAATACATGCTGTTAAAGGGGATGGAAAAAAAATTGAAAACAGCAGTCAAATCTTCCGACATTCTTGGTCTCTCATAAAAGCTGTTATTTCATAGGTTGGTGTATTTGTACTTTTGTAGATGTATTCTATGATTATTTAGATTTCTCAATTTGAGGGCCCTGGGAGATCTAAACACTTTTTAAAGTTTACAACACTCTCATTAGGATAGTATGCGCCTCGACAGTGAAGGACTGAAACTTTTTCTCAAACTTTCCTCGAGAAATCTTTCAAGAACTCTTTCAAAATCAAAAATAAAAATCAGAAGGGAGGCAGTACCGTGCAAATTTTGGTACTGGAGAAACAAATTACCGAAGATTTACTGATATTTGAAATTCAAAATGGCCGCCATTCCTGTGTTAACTCTATGGAGAAAAATAAAATGTTCAATTTTCGAAACACTAAGAAGGTGAAAAGTTTTCTTACACGAAGAGCTTTAAAACGAATCCCTACAACAAGTAGTATATCAGAAAAGAATTGTAAAAGTTTGAGAGCCCGAATATCTGTCCCCGAGGCGCATTCGCAAACAGTTAAACTGCGAATTTAATACTTTAAAGTCAACGTTCATTTACATTTGGTAGCACGCAATTAACACCGCGTGCACAGGCTGAACGACAGAGAACATCAGCTGTTCCGCAAAGACCATGCTCTTATTTAAAATAAACAGAGATTGCAAACATGATGTACTGATTTAGGCATGTGTTGGTATAAACGCACAGATTTTTTTGTCAACAAGACCACACCCTAAAGTGAACCGACTGTTCAGTTGTATTAGACCTGTCCGTTGCGGATGGGTTTTGGCATGGCTCTGCCTGTCTCAGGTACTGGAAACGTTGCCTAGATAAACTATCAGTGCGGCCGCTATGCCCAGCGTTCTGTGGGTATTGGCACTATTATATGGGCTAGCTCAGTGATACGAAAGAATACCACTTTAGTATCACGGAGTTAGCCTATAGACTGTAGTGCCTATACAGAGCCTGTGGTGGGCATCACGGCCGCGCGGATAGCTTATCTGGGCAACATTTTGAGTACCAGTGCTGCCTCCATGGTCGGGGTTACGTTCCAACATCTATCCCGGGCTAAGACTACGTTTACACTTTCCTCGTCAAAATACATGTATGTCTCATGAGGTGACGAATATTCTCCTTTCTCAGCGCTAGAAAATATTGATTCACGGGCGGCAAAAATACACCAACGAAATCAAAGTGCCGAATACTTTCGATAAAGTCTGCACCCTGTGTGAAATCAGAACCGACCCTTTCAAACCTAAGTCATCACTTTGTAAAAGTTGGCAAAAAAGTTTGCGGGACTTACCTGTGTCGTCGGTGGTTGGAGAGCGTGTGTGCTTTCCTCAGTACAGATCAACGTTTAAATACCATGTGGTTTCCCGTTGGTAAGAAAAACGTGTCAAACTCGTGACAGGACAAATATCGTCCTATTCGCGAACCGCATGACCCCTTAGTTACCTAATGGATCGAACCATCGCATGAGTATTTGCATGTCATTGTTGTCATCACGTGAGGGGGCCGTGAAATTAAATACACACACCTACGTGAATTCTGACAGGCTACATAGGTAAACAGGTGGTTTTGAATTATACTGATTCAGAAAAACAGTTTCTTTGTCCTGTGTGTACTTCCGTACATTACCCCCCCCCCCAAATGTTGATGGAGGTTGGGAGCGGCCATTAGCCGTTTTAGGACAAGATAGATCTCTATCTTTCTGGTAATTGTATAAAGAATAATTAGCACATTTCCGAAAACGTGCAGTATATTTGATATCTTCCCTCTTCAATCTGCGATGTGATTGATTTGATTAAACACATGAAATGATCTTGTCAATTTGCCTTACAGAAGGTCAAACGTTAAGCCTATCTCTTGCACTATGACAAGATTGTATTGGTACACGTGCAATGCACACGTGTATAACCAAAATAAAACTTCTTCTGGTCTTTCCTTCACATCATCGCGAGTAACTGAGAAACAACTCCAACGCATTCTAAATACTGCCTGTACACACATTACTCAATTTTCTATCCGTCAATTGTTTTTAACAATACATCGCATAGCTCGTGATCTTGGACAAGGAAGTAACACGTTCCTGGACTTTTCCCATATCATTTCCCTGATATGTTTTCCTCAAAATACCCCCGGGCGGACGTCATGCTTGTCTAGAACCCCTCCGCATTTTTGGTATCTCAAAACTTGTCACTTTTGAGATGATACAAACTCCGCAAAAGAGACAAATTGTCTCGCATAGTTCAATTCTATCGATTCTGTTTTGTCAACCATCACGAGCGCATAGCAATATGATGCAATCCACTCATCACAACGCACGCCTGGAACATTAGCACACAAGGTTCCAACTCAGGGTTTGGTCGTCGCACTTTAATCAGAAAACCGCACTGGAGTACACTCAAAGTTAGACCAGCACGGTTTCCAGGTAAAAGTTGACCAGAGACATACAGACCAATGCAATACAATAGTCGAAGGAAGCGAGTAAGCATTTAAAGTGGGAGATATCATTTATGTTGTCCTCCCTATTGCAAATTCAAAATTCGCTAAAAGTAGAACGCGCCGCGGGGGAGATATTCGGACTCTCAAACTTTAAAATTCTTTTCTGATATACCACTTGTGGGGGTCAATTTTAAAGCTCTTGGTGCAAGAAAACTTTTCACCGTCTTAGTTTTTCGAAATTTCGAAATCAGTCTACTATATAATAATTCTATTGCTATGACGCTCGGTGTGTTTTGCCCTACTGTGGGATCAAATTTTGTTGAACGAAATATGCTTCATCATCGATCGTAAGCACTCTGCTCGGATGCCCCTGTCATGACCCTGCTTGCAGATTTTGAGATACTGATGACTTGATGACGTAATGTCGAATTCGTACGGGAAACTCCGCCACATGAGCATTTGCATATGGGAAAAGTCCACTAGTAACTGGCGGTCTCAATCAACAAAAATGCTACACTAATTAAGTTGTTCCTCGTCTCTTTATTTATTGAAACCATTTTTATCCTTTCCCCCGTTGTGAATGTTTGCCTAGGCTTGGCTTATGTGGTGGGTGTACGGTGGGTCACATCATCTGAACGCGTTCACTTTACTATCTCAGAGTTACAACAACTCAAGACAAATTTTGCTGAATTGCATTTGTTCAGTTATGAAATAATCAAGCCTAGTATGGGGGCGTCTCGCTTGTACCTCCATGGGCCCACAAACCATTGACAAATATTAAATAGAGGGGGATTGTCTATGCAAAACTTAGGGCAAGTCTAATCAGCATATAACAGGTTGCTTCAGACAGTAAGGGAGTAGTTGACAGTCGAAAGTCAAACACTCGTCATAGTTACATTATTTTACACTGTCGACGGTTCCTCGTGCCTTCTTACCTTAAAGTGCCTATGACATGCCCATACAACCAAACGTAAAATCACCCTTTGGGTCTTAACGCACCCAGAATGGCAATTGCCAAAGTTATGTTTTACCAACAGCAGAGAGCCGAAGGCCCGCTGCCGCGTCCCAAAGACACGAGCATATAACATGATAAACCTACACATTGCACATATTAAAATAATTAAAGATATTTCCCGGCGTGATTTCTTGTTGAAGCTAAGATTGACCAACTTTCCGCCAAGTCAACTTGGCAGTACGTGGCAATACTTGAAATACCTTTACTTTGTGGATCGAGTCCCCAATCCTAGTCCGCGCTCTTTGCCTTTGTTATGACCAAGCACTGTGCCCGTTGAGATATTCCGTTTATGTTATTTAACATACAGCAAGAACAATGAGGACGCTGTAATTTTTTGTCCATATCGACTGTTGTTTGCCATTAAGTCGTATGGTTGAAATTACAACTGTTTACGAGTAAATAAGGCCAGAAAAATTAATTGTTCCTCGAAAATGCAGTAAATATTGTTGTGCGTATATTTAGTTTTTGTATCGCATCAATTTTTCAAGCCCCAAAATCTGGAGCATAGACCTTTTAGAGTGCTTTTTCTCATTAGTTTATACAATAAATTTCCACGCTATACAACACTGGGGAACCTGTCATATAAAAACGATTATATATATATATATATATATATATATATATATATATATATATATATATATATATATGAAATACAGTGGTGAATGATAAGTGACCCATGCGGGACTCGAACCCACACCCCCCGTAGACATTACGGATGCTCTACCAACTGAGCTAATGGATCAGTCGGTACAATGTGGGCGGTCCTGACTCTTAGATGGGGCTTTTCATTCTGTTGTGCGTGGATGGTGAGTAAACGGCTAAACTCATCATCTAACCTTTCAGAACATGAGATTACTTGGAGAGTACGCTGTCGCCTCTCACTCACTGGTGAGAGGCGACAGCGAGAGAATACCGCGTACGCATAAGAAGACGTCGCCGTACTGTACATCTGATTTTAATCAGTTTGATACATGAGTGTCTTTGTGGAAACAACACGAAAACGAATTACCAGATAGTATTCAACTGGTATAATCACAGTCCCTTGGTGGGCTATTCAGCTCTGGGACTATTCGCCCCATAGACGAGTGTACAGAAGCGAGAAACAACCCAAGTCAGGAAATGAAATGGCTATTTCGTATAGGGATTGTGCCGCCATGTCATCTTCGACGTTCGATTTTACCGTGAAAAGTAGCAAGTTCATCTATCATGTAACCGTCGACCGTTCCCTATCATTCTCAAAATTCATACCTGGTACTTGATTTGCTTCACAAACGCTCGTTTCGTGTGATTTCGGCCGAATTCGACGGACACTTCGCTAAAACATAAGCGTGAGCAACATTTCGGTCACCTCATAGTGGACGTTGGGCACCTCCACTTTACTGACGTTAGCGCCGCGTACCCATGAGGGGTGACTGGAAGGTTGTTCATGCCTTATGTTTTGGCGACGTGTCTTCTGAACTCGGCCGAAAATCACACGAAAATTCATACCTGATACTTCATCTGCTTACAAAATGCTCATTTCCTGTGATTTTCGGCAGAGTTCGAGAGAAAAGATAAGCGTGAGCAATATTCCAGTCATCCCTCATGGGTAGGCGGCGCTAACGTCAGTAAAGTGGAGGTACCCAAGAGGTGACTGGAATGTTGCTCACCCCCAGGTTTTGGCGATGTGTCTGTCGAATTCGGCCGAAAATCACACGAAACGAGCGTTTTTGAATGAGATAAAGTATCAGGTATGAAATTTTAGAATGATAGGGAACGATCGACGGTTGCATGATAGATGAACTTGCTAATTTTTACAGTGAAATCGGACACGGAATGTGACATGGCGTGGTTTTTATAGCCATTCTGTTTCCAGACTTGGGTTGTTTCTCGCTTCTGTACACTCGTCTATGGGGCGAATAGTCCCAGAGCTGAATAGCCCACCAAGGGACTGTGGTATAATGTAAAAGGTATTATTGCATAATATTAACGAAAGGATAAGCGATTCATACGCCAGAAAACCGAGTTCAAGCGTTAAGGTAGCATGTGCCTCGAAAGTGAAAGACTTAAACTTTTGCTCAAACTTTCCTCAAAGAATCTTTCAACCATTTTCTTTCAAAACCATGAATGATATCACCGTGCAAATTTTGGTACTAGAGAAACAAATGACCCAAAATTTGTAGATATTTAAAATTCAAAATGGCCGCCATCTCTGTGATAACTCTATGGAGGAAAATAAAAATTTCGAGTTTCAAAAAACTAAAACGGTGAAAGTCTTTCTTACTCCAAAGGTTTCAAAATGAGCCCCCACAAGTCGTGGCTCGCAAAATAACTTAAAAAGTTTGAGGATCCAACTATCTGTCCCCGAGGTGCATTCTACCTTAACTCCCAACAACTTCGCTTTTGCTGACGCAGTTGTTTCGTCAAATTATATGGAGACGATCTAGACAATTGCAATAAAGAGAAATTATCTTTATTTCCTGAGAAAAAAAAAAACACTGACAGAAAGTTTTGTAATATGCACAACTGCACAAAGTTATAAAACATCGGAAATACTCTCAAATGTATTGTGTGTCTTTTCATTTCAAGTTTGTCATTCATAACTTTTCTATGCTAACTTTCAACACTGATATCACATAACAATTAGAGGTGCGCCTGACATTATTAGCAATTGATCGCAACATACTGTCAGTTGCTTTGTATGAAAATTCTTGGATCGACAATTTCTGGAAGTTGGTTCATTACGAATATCATCTTAAATAGTCCACAAGTTAAGTGTTTTAACATTTAAGCAGTCTACATAAATCTAAACACGATAGTAAAATATCGCCGTTTCTGACAAGTTCACAGAATTACCACATTTTATAAATAAGCTTATACTTCTCATTTTAAACCATGTCTTCTCGAAAAGGGACGAACAGTTACAAAAAACATCGCAACACCCCCGTTTATCACCCAATACCTGCCCTATCACCGCAGATGTCCGACGCATAGATCCAGTAAATGTCACAGAAATGCCGCTTTCCCAAGGGAGACCAAGTGTGTCCCCCTACCTGCTAATGATTGGGTCTAAATTGGTCAAATCACCAAGTTGGCCATAAATTATCTGCTCGTTCTCTCTTCATCTGACCAATGTCTTTTATAATGCGCGCAGTTTTTTGAGATTCAAAGACGAGAGCTACAGATAGTGCATTCAATTTCGAAAGGCGATTGGTACAAGTCTGAATTATTGAGAATGGAGATGTCAGAATGAAATACCAGGTTGACATTGCTGTGCATTGCAAATACTTGAGAACTATACGCCCTTCTTAAGTAAATATCTCTGGATCGAAATCGTAGCTTCTCCACCTTTTTGGTGGCAAGTTCTAAACTCTAAAATAAAATCGCGACTTATACAGTGCTTGTCAAGTAAAAAGGAAAGTTGTCCACGCACGATGCTATCTATTCTGTTCTGTTTTTCTGTTGTTTTTTTTTATATCATGTGAAGTAGATTGTCCCTATTCTTTGGTAATAATACATCGGAAATTTATGGTAGTTCTTTGAAAGATTGGTTGTGAGCCTTCATTTCCATGCTCTGGGCTTGAACCTCCCTGGCTATTGCCTCCTTGTCGTCTTGGCTTAGTGGGCCGTCATTGATAGGACCAACTCTGATTGGGAGTTTGATGTGACGGTAGATAACGAGCATGAACCTGGCGACACACAGACACGACAGAACCGTCAAGACGACCAGCGCGTATATCGAAGTGGTCTTCGTCGGGTCCCAGTTCTCGTCGATTATACCGGCGTAGGCGACGATGGCAGTCGGGTAGATGGTGATGGTGTAGCGGAGGTACTTGTCGAAGATGAAATTTTCGAAGATGACCCAGAAGACGATCTCGGCGGAGACAATGACGTGCGAGATCAGAGTAGCAGTGTCCATGTCGATGTCGGCGAAGTAGTGCAACACCAGGCAGAGGTTGAGCAGCGTGGCGATACTCGTCCACGTCGCGTAGATGGCGAGACCGTTGTGGACGAGAATTCGCGTGGCCCAAATGTCGCCCCTCTGGTGCAGGTTGAGCTCAGCGTAGTGCACTATGAGATTCCTCATGGAGTCGAAGAGAACGATGTAACTGGTGAAGGCGATGAGCGCCACGAAGGCAAGCGCCGGGATCATATACTGGCGGTCGAAGAGAAACACCCACCCGACGTTCAGACCCTGGTTGAACATGAAGAAGACGAAGAAAACCCAAGTGTGGATTTTAGGGTTAACGTAGACATAGTCGTGGGAGTTACGTCGGCAAGTGCCGATCACTAAGTAGACAAGGAAGCCCCCAAACCATATATAGATAACCGGCCATATCTGGAACGTCCAATACGCTGGCGTGAAGTCTGTGTGATAGAGGTCTGATATATCCTGCGTTTTGTTCAAAAATATACCTGTGAGAAGAGAGAGAAGCTTTTAAGTTCATAAAGAATGATGCCGGGGGGAAATATGGCTATCATCATGATTAACTGGCTTTTATAAGCGACAAATATGTCCATTTATCGATATCATTCTGCGGCACTCAACGATGGATCAAACTAATACATGAATAATTCATAACAAAAGTGCCTTTAAATTTAATGAGGTGTTGATATAATAAATAGATTATCAAAATTTGTGTAATACTGGTAATGCAACGACTCGAATCTAGCGGCCGAAATAACCTGTTAGATCAGTGGTAGCAGGGCAAAATATGTTTTGACCAAAAATGAGAAAGCTTGCCCCAAAATTTCGAACATTCAAGTTGCATCACCATTTGAATGGAAGTGGATGATGCATCAGTTTAAACTTACGACAAAGTTTTCATTGAGTTTAGTATATTAGTTTTGTAGAAGAAGCAGAATTTTGAAGAAAATTGAGCAAAAGATAAGAAAAGAATTACCAAAAATTGTACGTGAAAATTATATGCTAAGTTTAATGTACTGTAATGAAGGCACCCAATAGGAGCTACATATGAAATACAAGTCGGAAGACCAGTACTATTTGAGACAACAGTGTGTTTTGAAGTGAGAGAACCATGCCAAAATTTGCATATGCAAATTTTATCACCATTCGAAGAAAAATTGAATGAGCCCATCCAAGCAAAATTACAAATCAAATTTAATCACTCTCGGACAAACAGTTTCAGACAAGTAGATTTCTTTGGGAAACTCTTGCAAAATATGAGTAAATAATCAAACATATACATATTGTGAGAACAGAAATGTCTGAGAAAAGATGTTTTGACCAAGACTGTGAAAATAAGCCCCAAACGTTTGCGTGTGCAAATTTCATCACCGTTTGAACAATACTGAACGAGGTCATTCCTAGAATCTTAAAACAAATTCGACTACTATCGACAAACATTTTCATTGAAGACTTTTTTAGAATTATTGCGTTATAAACGCGAAGAAAAACTCTTACAATTTAAATATATACATTGTATTTTTCTAATATTTCAATATAATTAAATTTGTGCATGGCTAATACCTTACATTTTGAATTTTAAAAACAATAAGACCTATGTATCAGAGAAACCATGATTAAAAGGAGCAGATCAAGCTAAAATGAGTTCAATCAAAGGGGCGTGTTTGGATTGTCTTGTCGAGGGTAGATTCTGGATTGCAAATCTCAACTTCTTGTTTCCGAGTGCAAGACTGTCATTTGTTACTGCGCAAGTCTAATGACAAATCTAATCATGATTTGATGACGTAATCTCACATAAACATGATATCAAAGTATTTGACGCTACCGAGAGCAGTGACCACAGGGCGGCGACAGAAATACCGCGACATCAATAAATCATGGACCTTTGGAGTCGATGGATAAATCGTCATAATGTAATAAGTTTAATAACATAACACAGCTCAAAAGTTTGAAATAATACCCGTGTCACATAGCATACATAGATCTTTGTCCTAAAAGAGTCGCCGTGTATTAAACAGACCGAGATATGTAAATGAACGTCCTAGTCAGGAATACTCGCCTCGGGGACAGATACAAGAACTCTCAAAAATTAACGATTCTTTTCCAATCCACCGCGTATAGGGGCAGATTTTAAAGCTCTTTCAGTAAGAAAAAAATTCAGTCTTAGTTTTTCGAAAATCGAAAATTCTATTTTCCCCAGGGACGGCCGCCATTTTTAAATTTCAAATACCAGTGAGCTTAAATGTTAGGCAATTTGTTCTCTCGAACCAAAATTTGCACGGTGATCCCGAATTTAAATTTATTCTTGATTTGGTGCGAAAACAGTTGAAAGTTTCATTAAGGAAACTTTGTGACAAAGTTCAAAATATTTCACTTTCGCAACGCACACAACCTTAACGCTGTCTTCACTGTCTCTGATGGACATGCAAAGGAACTGGTCTTCCATACGGAAGTTGCATCAAGTTAGAAGTGATAATGCCTCCTCAAGCTTTCATTTTAGGTCTTCTGTCATGTCAGTAATTAATCATGATCTTTCCGAAACCTCTTTCAAATTATTCTCTTGCGCATCTGTTTAAATACAATGAAATTGTCCTGTGTGGCAATTTTTTTTGAAAAAGATAAATTTATTTCAACATAGTCGCAAACAAACAAATCTACATAACTGTGAATGCATTGTGCGGCAATTACTCACCCCACTCCACTCCCAGCGCCACCGATAACTGAGCGAACAACAGACTCGCCGCGTACATCCATAGCGACCCGATGATGTAGAAGATGTAGATTGGCTGGTGTTTCGGCATTTCGTCTCCAAGCTTTTTCTTATTGATGCAAACAGAAATTCCAACACCGCTACTCATAAGACATATACTGAAAGATATAAACCATGCAGAGAATATATAAAACACCACTTAAATTTGAACCTGACGCAGCCTATCGCTAGTAAACTGTTTTCTTTCTACTAGCCAATTGTCACGAATTTCAGCCAAATTTACTCTAAATGTAACAGCTTTCGGTCACTTCTTCTACCCCTGTGGCTACATTTCCAATCATACCGAACATAAGCCTTGCCCTGACGTGCAGCACTCACCGAACTCTGTCGTGGATATAATATACACACCGCAATGCGATGTATGTGTTTCTTTCTCCAGGCTGTATCTGATCAAATCATCGCTGTACAGTTGCGTAACATGTTCATCTGCTAAAGCTTGGACTTTGTCCGCGTAAAGCCCCTTGGCAATCCAAGATGATTCAATATCTCTCAATGATATCAGTAATTTTGTTCGGTGCTCACGTTCGGGAAAACGTGTAGCGTTGGCAGGCCACTGACAATATGACCGGGAGGGCGTGAAAAAATTATTCGAACCCTAACTATCGACTGTTTTTGTCATTTTTTAAAGTTAGATACGGCATCGGTTAGTGAAACGCTTTCATATATCGGCTGCGACGTCCTTTTGATAGGTCTTTTACATGAAGTGAGCCAAGCTGTCAGAAAAGTGACAAGCAAGGGCATGTCACCTCAGTCGTATTGAAAATGACGAGGTTCTTAACCTTAAATGGAGGGTGCTTTCTTCTTTGTCCCTTTACTACCTTATAAACAGAAAAAAGATTGTAAAACTGGTGTTTTAGGAATGCGAAGGTTTGTAGCAACTTGCAGTATTCAGCGTGACGTCATCGTTTAAAGCTCCACTTCAGATATCGGTCAATCACTTTTTTATCTGTGTATACCTTTATCAGTTCATACGTCTCGTTGGCGATAAGACATTCCAATACATGTAAACATGGGTGTGAGAGAGAGAGAGAGAGAGAGAGAGAGAGAGAGAGAGAGAGAGAGAGAGAGAGTGTGTGTGTGTGTGTGTGTGTGTGTCCCGGATTGTACAAGTCTTTTGTGCCGACGCAAAACTTTTTACTGCCGCTATGTACGAACACAGTCCCTGCATGAAAGGTCTATAATACGAATGATTAAACAATACTTCTATGAATTCAGTGTGTTAGTTCCCGACACTATCACTATTGGGCCAAACATAATGTGAGCCGTAGACAGCACAGTCCGTCCAAATTAAGTGTAAGATACCGATAAACCACGCGACATATCAGGGAAGGGGTTTGGAACCGCTTTCAATGAACAATCGTAGTTTCTTTTCAAAGTATACCTCAACCATGTCTTCAAGGTGACCTGTACACGGATCGTGCCGAACAATGGATCGTAAAATTGCCATGTCAACAAAGTTGAATAAAGAGTATAATTTATAACCGTACACTTAGATAAACGATGTATTTCCCTCGTAAACAAAGTGCTTTGAACTCACTAACGTGTGCTGGCTTCAGCTTATGTGTTACTCTAAAATTACAAGTATTCGGTGAAAGCTAAATTCTGTCGAATGAAAATTGCACTTCCTAGCTGTTTGCACTTCGGTATTGGAGCTCCTATAGCAACGGGTTAGAGCTCCTAGCAACGAGTTACGGTCGTTAAATTTAAGCATGCAAAGTTATGAGGGGTCAAGTGGATGGGAGAAGTAACAATCTATTACAGGAAGATCCACTCGGTTTTATTTCAAATATATCGAATGCCATATGTGCACCCCAAAGTTAATTGATTTTCGTAGCCTACGACAAACTTGAATGTACAAAGCGTCGAGAAAATGATTAAAACATTATACTAACCACAAGCCCATTTATGATTTAAGACTATACAGTGTACTACAGGTGCACAGAATATTTTTTCCTCTTGCTTGGAAATGCACGAACGTTGAACGGCAACCTGTGAAAAAGGAATGAGTTTTTAGTAAATTCAAGAAAAGTTACTTACAGTAGCCACTTTAATATATCAGACAGTCTGCCACGACAAGTCCGAAGTGTAGTTAAGTCTGTATGTCGCGAGGGTGAAGAACGGCGAATGGTTTATCGGCTTCGAAGGATAACTAGAAAGAGTTATATAACTGGTAGGCTTGGAAGGGGGTTGAGGGGTTGAACAGAGATATATGTATGTGCCAGATGGATAGCATTTTTGCACACGGAACTGATCAGCCTCGTTCGTGTTGGCAACTGTGCGCAAGACGGCTGCGCGGACACAACATCTCACAACGCGAAAAGTTTCATAACCAGACGTGCGATAAAAATCAGAAAACTTGACAGGAAAACACGACGTCTGTTGAATTTTCAATCGTCAATAAATCAATAACAAATAGCTAATACAAGAATTATATATTCGGGGCCTTTAGCTATGCGTCATTACAAACCTTATGTCAACTGATCGCTACAAGAGACAGCAGCGAACGTGTGACGTTGCTGATGGGCCGGATCTTGGTAGATAGGTTCACGTGGAGTCCGACTTATACATCCAATCTTGAACGGATTATAGCAACAGAATCTCTCTTACCTGAATATTAACCCCCTCTAATTTTCATTGAGCACCTTCGAGATGACGTGTCGTCCTACAAACCAGCAAGAACCTCAAGACTAAATCTTCTGACGACTTTGACTAAGAATCCACGCAGCCTCGTCGACCAGACGTCTCTGACACAATATTGCAGATTTTGAATGGGAGAAACGATAATTATTTCATAAAAGTCGTTAACACCTATTTATACAGGGTTCAAAGGTCACCTTGTTCGTCACGAGGTGAGACGAAGGCCTAGTCACCCATAATCCTTTTGGCGTAAACGCCCAAATTTGGAGGAGACGGCTAGTTTAACCTGGGCGTTTTGGTGTCTGTTTGACTTTTGAAGGTAATCATCACTTGATAACAAGTTTGCTCCGAATAAATATCAGCTTCCCTTGAGCGGAAAACGTCACTCACTGGTACTATCTGAAGTTTTTCATGACAAAATGTAAGATCTTTTAATGACACAATATCGCTCATCTTGGAAACACTTCCTTTTGATTAAAATCAATAAACTCTACTTCTACAATCTGCCGTGTCGTGTCGTGTCACCCTTCCATGTCAAACTGACAGGAAGTCGCATCGAAGAGTTTCCATGTCTTTTAATTAAAGAAGTGTTTCCAAGATGAATGATGATGTAGGCTACTATCGAATATCTCACTTCTACACAAAAGAAACGTGGTGACTGGTGCATAACAAACATGCACACAAGTGCATGTATGATACGTGTGAGCTCATGTATGTATGTATGTATGTATGTATGTATGTATGTATGTATGTATGTATGTATGTATGTATGTATGTATGTATGTATGCACGTATGTCATTGTATATACGTAATATATATATATATATATATATATATATATATATATATGTATGTATGTACATATGTCTGTCTACACATGTCTGTTCTGTTGGTCTATATGTGTGTGTATGCTCGATGTTGTTGAAAATTTGACAGCAGAGTTCGACAAAAGGGAAGTCATCAACCAGTCGCATCTTTATTGTAACGCTAAACAGTGCATGTTTAAAATCAATACATTAAATGCAAGACTAAAAAATTACGAAATATCTTCAAATCCTCAAAGTCTAATAGTTGTCCCTCTCACTTTTTAAAGCCGTTTCTCCTGTACGATCTCTTACTACGAGTGTTACGAGTGACATACAGATACAGCGGTGCATACAAAGCACATCAGAGGGCAAATAACGATTGTTTGTCCTCTCTGGTCATCATGAGAAGACAGTCGACGACCACAAGGACATCTCGTAGTTGCGACACCGGTATAACGTTCAGCACCCTCCGCTTTATAGCACCAGGCTTGTTTAATTCTACAAGGAAAAACATTGCAGAATTAGTATGGTTGGTGTTTCAGACGTCCTGTATTGAAAGACAAATGTTTGAGGGTGGGAATATTTGTCGGTGTTTCCGTTCTCAACAATCTAGGTGACATGCAATTGTGATCTTGGACACCTCCTTGTGATTCGTAATGGCACGATGGTTGACAACAACTTGAGAATTACCCTTTAGATGACTTACTAGTATATTAATCAGGATTGCACACCTTGGTGCTCAGACTTTGGACAAAGAATAAAACCTGATCAAATCTGATTATCATGCCTGCCAGACATTTTACATAGAAATGGCAATGCGTATGTGAGGTACACTCTCCATTCCTATACTTTCCATACTTCATGGTTAACCAGTGAGCAGAGAGGAATGTGACTGCGTAGTTTTTAGACTGCCATGGTGTTTATGATAAGCATATTATTTTTTCAGGCAAATTTTCATTGCCAGTTGCAGTTCATGCTCACAAGTCTGAACCACACGTCTTGTTTGCTCGACCTTCATCGCTTTGCCGACGGTGTGTTGAGCAAACATCATTTGGGCTTGCCAAGTACAAACAAAAGATACCGTGTTATTCATATAATCAAGGCTTCTGTATTAATCTTGCTGTGGCGAAATTCTCGTAGCAAAACGGAAACCCGAAAAGGTTTAAAAACGTGCGTAAACCAAGCATGTCACGCGAAGAGTGGAGCACATTGAAATACAAATTTCAGAAACATTGTCACCTAAATTTCAGAAACATTGTCACCTCAGTTTCGGAATTTGTGTGATATTGATGAACACACTGACAACGACAATGACAGCGCATGCAAGGTCTACCTTTTCGTCACATTACTGGTATCTATTACATAAGGTAATGTTTATCACCCTTAAAGCCATGAAATCATTCGAGTCAAATGTATTGATATTGTCCGCTGACACGCAAACTCGCCACCTGGCCTCGCTTAACCCAATCGTTGAGGGCGCATATCAAAATTCTTCAACGCCAAAAAACGGGCTGCACAATTTGTGGCCAAGAAGAAACACTTGAACACATCTTATTTGAGTGTAAATATGTAAAAGAAATCTGGGAGTAATGTATTTCTTTCTTTGTCAGGAAATACAACTTTGATAAAAATATCAATATCAAAAGATTAGCAATTGCAGGAATCGAAATGATAATAACGCAACATATGACATTATTTATTGTATTACTTCCTTTGTAAAATACACAGTGTGGAATATTCGAAATTCATTTACTCTTGATGGGATTAAAGTTTCCCTTCAATCCTATGTAAGGTTATCTTTCCTCGTGGATAAACACATTATATTTCACTTATAAGATGATGAACAAAACTCAGGATTTTATCACAAAGTTTTTCAAGCCTTGTAAGACTTGAAGGAGAAGAATGCATCCTGAATGCATTCATGTGATGATCTTTGTAACTGCACAGCTAATTATTTTTTGTTTGATATTTTGTTTCAGACAAGACGCATTGTAATTTTAATGCATTCACAGTTATGTAGATTTGTTTTATTTGCGACCATGTTGAAATAAATTTATCTTTTTCAAAAAAAACACCCAAAAAAAAAAAACAGACGGAGGAGTCAGCTGCGCTTGCTTGTTCTTACGATTATGAGTATCAGGCAGTTTATACGACTGACTAAAATAAGTTATTTTGTTTTATCAAGGCTTCTGCCAAGGAATTCAAAGCCCTCTTGACACTAGTGTGAAAGAGCATGAAATAGTTGTCGTTCGGTTGGCTCTCTCTCTCTCTCTCTCTCTCTCTCTCTCTCTCTCTCTCTCTCTCTCTCTCTCTCTCTCTCTCTCGTTAAATTTTCGTATTCAATACAAAACTTACAGTCATTTTGGTCAGTGCATGCACACTTCAAGACATGCGGCACGCTTTTTTTTCTTTATACGTGTGTTCAACAAAATACTCTACATATCACAAGATCTAATCACTGAACAACAACGATATCGTATTGCTAAAAGTGCTCCTGCTGTAAAACATGTACAGTTTATGTTGAAAGATCAATTCTTCGACGTGAGACGTTACAGAGAATTTTGATTATCATTGTGTCATTCCGAATATCATTGTGTCAAGTGCAATAAGATTTGTCTAGCTTAATGTGGCTAAATCAACGTTCAAATACAATATTCCGACCAACTTTACTATTTTTGCAAACCTCTTGATTCATAACTACATATTTGGTCCTCACGTTCATCCTAGTGCAAACTGTTCATCGTTTCTGAATCAGTGCCAATGAGGGCGCAGTTTAATCCGATCGCCTTTGTTGGAATAAATTTATCTTTTGTTTAAAAAAAATAAAAAGATCACCCGGCAATCCTATGTTTATGCAATTAAAATGTTATCTCTCTGCATGGATGAATACACTGTATTTCACTTATATGATGATGAACAAAGATGAGGATTTTATCACAAAGTTTTCAAGCCTTGTAAGACTTAAAGGAGAAGGGTGTGTCCTGAATGCATTTATTTGATGATATGGATTTTTTAATTTATATTTCTCTTGCTCTTCTTTTTATTTAAATGACTTTTCTTTTCAGACAAGCTGCTTTGTAATTTTGTTCATTCGCACTGACAACACATTCACAGCTATGTAGATTTGTTTTATTTGCCGCCACTTTGTTGGAATAAATTTATCATTAAAAAAAGAGAGAAATTTTGTTCTCTGTCGTCTACCTATTGCAATTTGAGTTTGCTATACTGTTTTTTGAGTGTAATAAAGAAGTATTTTTGTACAGAAGTTAAGGTAGAATGTGCCTCGTGGACAAGTATTCGAACTCTCAATACCGTTCGGTCTGGAGTAAACAGAAGTTTCATATATGGGGGCCCGTTCTGGTCATAATTATGTTTTATTAATTTTAGTATGTTAGAATTAATTTTATGTAGACTGGAATTAATTTACTAGCACCTCGAATTAATTGTATGTTTCTTTTAATTAATTTTTATATGCTTTAATTAATTTTGTGTAGTCATGCCGAATTAATTTTATGTGTTCCAATTAATTATTTCTGCTTATCTTTGCTGTAATTATTTTATGTAGTCTAGAATTAATTTTGCTAACATTTCAAATTATTTATATGTTTTTTATGTGCCGGAATTAATTTTATGTAGTCTAGATTTAATATATTAATTCCTTCAATTGATTTGGGGTTCAAAATGTTTTCACGTGCTGCAATTTATTTAATGTGTGCCAGAATTAATTTCTACTAGTGTCTTGAATTAATTTTGTGTTCAGTCGAAGCAATTATGTGTTTGAGCGAATTAATTATATGTGTTCGCTCGAATTAATTATATGTGTTCGCTTGAATTAATTTTATGTGTTGCTCGAATTAATTTTATGTGTTTGCTCGAATTATTTTCGGCCGATCCCACAGTCCTTTGCGCACGCTTTCTTAAATCAATATGGCGGCTCCCGACCGGAGTGGTACTATTCAGGCGCTCGAACCGTGATCTGTGGAAAATGGAAATCAATAAACTGATCACAAAAACTTTTGTAGTGTCTCCTGTCTGAGGGTCTGTGTATGTGATTGCCCATAGAGCGAAGCCCGACCAATTTTGTGTTTACGTCAGACGCGAACGTTCACCCTTTCTATCGGGCTTTGCCAATCATCGTGTACTGTAGTGTAGTGTAGCCTAGAATCCTATTCGTCCGCTTGCCTCCGTACCCCCGACCCACTCCCTCGGAGGTACGAAGGCAAGCGGACGAATAGGATTCTAGGCTAAGTGCAGTGCAGTGTGTACCGTAAGCGTACGCAGCATTCGAAAAGAAATCTGCCGAACAGATATCTACGAATATGAAAACCAATAAAGAACTTAACAATGACCACCAGGAAATGTCTCCAAGCTTGATTACTGTCAAATGTCCCTAATTACAAATATAGCATTCGGCAGTTTCACCTCTATCTGACAGGCTTCGCTACGCGAAGCCGGCCTGAATACCGGAGGAGAAAACTAACAGGCCGGCTTCGCCTAGCGAAGCCTGTCAGATAGAGGTGAAACTGCCGAATGCTATATTTGTAATTAGGGACATTTGACAGTAATCAAGCTTGGAGACATTTCCTGGTGGTCATTGTTACATCTAAGTTCATTATTGGTTTTCATATTCGTAGATATCTGTTCGGCAGATTTCTTTTCGAATGCTGCGTACGCTTACGGTACACACTGCATTACACTACACTACACTACAGGCTACAGTAGCCTACACCATGGAGGTAGTAGATTGGCAAAGCCCGATAGAAAGGGTGAACGTTCGCGTCTGACGTAAACACAAAATTGGTCGGGCTTCGCTCTATGGGCAATCACATACACAGACCCTCAGACAGGAGACACTACAAAAGTTTTTGTGATCAGTTTATTGATTTCCATTTTCACAGATCACGGTTCGAGCGCCTGAATAATACCACTCCGGTCGGGAGCCGCCATATTGATTTAAGAAAGCGTGCGCAAAGGACTGTGGGATCGGCCGAAAATAATTCGAGCAAACACATAAAATTAATTCGAGCAAACACATAAAATTAATTCGAGCGAACACATATAATTAATTCGAGCGAACACATATAATTAATTCGCTCAAACACATAATTACTTCGACCGAACACAAAATTAATTCAAGACACTAGTAGAAATTAATTCTGGCACACATTAAATTAATTGCAGCACGTGAAAACATTTTGAACCCCAAATCAATTGAAGGAATTAATATATTAAATCTAGACTACATAAAATTAATTCCGGCACATAAAAAACATATAAATAATTTGAAATGTTAGCAAAATTAATTCTAGACTACATAAAATTAATTACAGCAAAGATAAGCAGAAATAATTAATTGGAACACATAAAATTAATTCGGCATGACTACACAAAATTAATTAAAGCATATAAAAATTAATTAAAAGAAACATACAATTAATTCGAGGTGCTAGTAAATTAATTCCAGTCTACATAAAATTAATTCTAACATACTAAAATTAATAAAACATAATTATGACCAGAACGGCCCCCTATTCATACATCCGTTTGTTTTTGCGAAAATCGAAAAATTGATTTTTCCCGATTGACTTAATCAATGGTTGCGGCCATTGTGAATTTTAACCCTTTCACCACCATTGTTCCACCCAAACCCATTGTTATCAATGGTGATCTTGGACCTGTATACAGGGAACTGGGGTGAAGGGTTAAGTGTCGGAAAATATTGGTAATTTGTTTCAACAAAATTTTGGTCGACGACCCTTGAATTTCTATTTGTACGTTTTTTCTAAAGGGAATGGCACTGTTTACTTAGGCCGCGTTCAAAAAAAGTGGTGAGGGGGGGGGGGGGGTGGAGGAATTCAGGGGGATTCGAAAATTTTGGGGTAGTCGAGAGGGGGGACTTGAAAGTTTTGCTCTGCCTATAGGGGGGGGACCTGAAAATATTGTGACTCCCAACATTTTGATGTCGTCCAATGGTTCTAATGTTAGT